>NC_073745.1:333566751-333753785 GCF_029784135.1 Toxorhynchites rutilus septentrionalis | reverse complement strand
CTCTCTTCTCTCTTCTCTCTTCTCTCTTCTCTCTTCTCTCTTCTTTCTTCTCTCTACTTGTAATTCTCTACTCTCTACTCTTCATTTTGTATTCTTCAATCTTCACTTTCTACTCTCTACTCTTCGTTTTGTACTCTCTACTCTCTCCCCCTCTCTTTCACAGACACACATACACACACACACGCACGCACACTCACACATCACTGCTCCTCACTGTTAACATTCTCTCTCTGTTTTTGTATACATTCTCTTTGTTTATTTACACCGCACTTTTGGCGTTTTTATTTATAGCTAGATTTTTTTCCAATTATTTGATATTTTTTAATGGAAACATAAATTATCTCCTACATTTCATTGTTTAACCAACATTTTGTAGGACCTACAAAATGAATTGTAGAAAATTATTAATGTTTTCAACCAAAAATATCCAACAAATTAAAAAAAAACATCGGAACAAAATTATTTGGAAAATTCAAATATTTTTTTCTCGAAAACGTGCTTGGAAAAATTGCTATTGAATTACTCGTAAAATTTTAATGTGTAGATTATCGCAATTTACATTCATAATTTACGCACAAAAAATTTACGAGTTGAACATCATTTTTTCAGGGGTCCCCATACAAGAATACTGTGTATTCCAGAATCTGCAGAAGATAGAAAAATGACGTCTTCGATAGAAGTCCATATTTTAATGAGATTTAAAACAAAAATAGGATTAGTTGTAATTTTTTCAAAGAAAACATGAAAAAAAAATTGTTAGAAAATATTCTTCCTTGTAAAAGTGGCCATCTTCCGATGTATGGGTGACTCGTTGGAAATTGTAAGGGCTATTCACAATTTTTTTTAGAAACAACGTTTTTGAGAAAAAATAATTTCAGTTTTAAAATATTTTTTTTCGGTGTAAATTTTACAACTTTATACAACTCCAGTTGTATAGCATTTGATATCGAAGATCCCCGTACGATCGTTCATTCCCTTCTGCAATTTTGGCTGGTCTTCATTTAGATGAATGTGTCAGAGGGGACTCCAATATGGTCAGTTGAATGTTCTGGAATTCTAAATATTATATCGTTGGTATTATGATATTTGGGGATTTTTTAACATAAAGTATCATTTGGTTGATGTTCAGTCAGACCGGACTAAGTATCATGATTTAGAGTAAATCGAACTCAAACTTTGAAGCTGCGTAGTTTTAGTAGCTTCCAATCATACTCCCCAATTGTTTTTCTCCAGCTCTTAGTTCACAGCTCTTTGACAAGTTCGTGTAATTTATGATTACACAAAAAAGGCAAATCAAAAGAGTTTTACGACTGGCTATGTGTACTTGGTTCACTCTAACTGAACGAAAACATATTTTTCACAGAATTATTTCACTATGACTGAACAATTTGATGATGAGATCATATCACTCATTCAGTAGAATTTCCTCCACTAAACCTATACAAACAAACAAACCAATTTTATTGCTTGAAACAGTATTTTACTTGCCATAAATAATCGATTAGTAAGTATTTTCAAATATAATTTTTGATTTTCTGAAAAATATGTTTCAAAGTCAAACGGGTTAGGCTGATTATAAGAAAAGTGTAGTTAAAGTCAATGAAAGACCACAGTTGGATTTGAAATCGATCGTGAAAAGATTATTAATTACATTTTTTGTTCACTGGCACTTGGTCCACTCTGTCTGAGTAAGATATAGTGTTGAATCTAGTACTTATTTTTTGCCCACGCCATAGCTTGTGCTAGCTGGCGCGGTTTAGAAGAGATTTTTTATCTCGCCTTTCTGGCAACCCGACGACTGATAACGATTGTGATTAATACCGAGTCAACCGAACCGTATCAAGTTAGTTCCACTTTGTAAGCAGATCAGAGCAGTGATAAAGCTCGATAGGGAATTTTGTATCCTGTAAAAAAGTTATGTGCAGAGAAATAAAATACTTACCTGTTTGTACATACTCATCTGGAAGTTGCTGGAATTCGACATTCGTGCGCTGCTGTTTGTCTCCCTCGCTGTTCACCATTGCTGCTGCTGATGAAGACCCTGAAAAGGAAAAACGTTTCACCTACCTGCGTCTTCTGCTGCTACGAAGTGAGCTGTAAATAATAACACAACGTAGGACTACATTGGTAAGCGCCAACATATAGTAATATTTTCGATCAACTTTTCAATAACTATGGGTTGTCTGAAAAACATATACATTGTGTTTCAATATGAGTTACTTTTCTGGGTTCACTAAAGGACATAGGGAAGAATCTTCTGATGCGGAGAAATCCAACATTTCATTTGAAATCCTTCCATTTTATGGTTTTCAGAAAAAAACGTGGCTTTTTTCTAGTCGTTATGGTTGTATGCACTTGGTCGACTCTGACTGCATACCATTATCAGTTGTTGTTCAGTCTAAATAAATTTATGCCATAAACCTGCCTTTTTGCAACATTAGTGTGATCTGATAAAAGTAAAATGTAGGTTGAGAAATTCTTGATTTTGTTGCTACTATTAACTCATTTTTTCACTTAGTCACACCGACCATTTTATCCACTCATCAAATTTGCTCAAATGAGGAAACAACTTCTGTCCAAAAATTTTATTAACATTTCTCTCACCAGCTCGAAATAGATCGAATCGAAAAAAATACCCTTCGTTACATTTCAGAAATAGTCCTATACCTTATTTTGAAATGTTTGGAAAACGTCTCCATCGCATAATTAATTTGTCCGCCTTATCCGAACAACATTTCTCGTTAGCAACTTCTTCTCTCTAACAATTGGTGGCAATCCATAGAACAACAACTGCACCCAGCTCCCAACTCCCTCCCAATTCCGAAACTAACTCCCGAGGCGCTGAAACTCGTGATCTCCACTCTAATTGTTTCGTTCTCGTTTATTTACGATCGAAACCCGGCGACGGAACGCGCGAAGAATGGGATAAACAACAACAATCGCACAACAAAATGTCAACTGTGAATAGAGTAGTATTGCCGGGATGCTGGGTTCGGAGAGGGAGGGTCGACTGAGAAAGACCCCGGCGCAGTTTCAAATGGGAAGAATAGTTTTCGCCAAACAGCGCTAAAAATAACGAACCCTTCCAAAGCAAACTCGTGGAAAATTTGTTTGCATACACATGCTCGGGATGTTCGCGCTCACGGGGACTGCGGAAGATCGCAGGCTCCAGATTCCGGATGGCGGTTGCAGTGGATTAGTACCTGTGGCCGGGCGACAAGGTCGTAGAACTCTCCGCCACCGCAGATAGAGCTGCAGCAGCAGCAGCAGCAGTATGAAGTTATGTAACATCCGTAGCTTCTGTGAAAAATAAAAAGAACACAAAACAAACATAGAACTTCTTGGATTCTCCCAAGGTTTGTCGTGTAATTCTTTTTTTTTTCGTTCCGCTCGTTCGTGTTCTGTGAATTCTTGCGAATCCCGACATGAGATATCTCTCTATTCAAGTGATTATTTGCGTCGTTTCGACCATTGCTTTGCATAGTTGAAGTTCGTTGGTCGTTTGGTTATCGCCAGTGGGGACATAGACAACTGCAGAAATGTAACAAAGTAATTATTCGCTCCGCAGATAAAGGAGATATTTGGTACATTTTCCAAAGTGTGATCTTGCGTCAGGAAGAAGAAGCGAGAGTTGCTCCCTTGGAAAACTGAATAAGTAATCAAATTCCCTGTCTAATTAGTAAAAACTTTTTGTTTCTACTCCATCGTTTTCGCCATTGTCGTCGGGTGGCATTCAAATCTCATTCCGCATGCCACGAGTTTCGCTCGCGCCGTGAATTACACAATTGACGAATTGGGGCCATGCTGCGACTTGTTAGCAAACCCTTGTCGCATTCGGACCGCACCGCTAGCAATTTCCAAACCCCCATAAGCGGAGGGTACATTATGGTCACTACACCGCCACCGCCTTTCGCGTTTATGCTATACGAAATGTGCGCAAATTGAAATAATATTTTGCCATATCGCAGCGCGCCGCTCCAAATTCAATTGAGAGGCACTTAGCGCGCCGCGCATACAATGGCCACCGCGCGACTTGCATTACGCCACAATGGGGGTGGTCTTGTCTCTCCATCTCTTTCTCTCGAGGCAGGGGTTCTCACGTGTCCCTAGCCGTGAGTCATTAGTCTGGCTGGGGGTTGTTGACGATGGCTTAGAATTCGAATTAAATGCGTCATTCTAGAGAGGGGAGAGTCAAGCCTTCGAAACACGCATTCCAAAATCGGCGGAGGTCTCCGGAATCCAATTACAGCTTAGACAGCAAGCAAGCGGATCTATTCAATTGAACATTACCCGAACCTATGAATCTGTCAATAATGTCAATAAATGTTTTTTTTTCTCTTCTCGCTCCAGCTTGGGCTCCCTCGAAGCCACCCTTCCGCGTGAGATGGTGTCACGGCGTAAAATTTTGTCCCGTTCGCGGGACGATCTGAACCTTGACTCGACATTCATCGCCCAGGAGGAAGAGGAGGACGTTTGGTACAACAAGGACAAACTCTACAAGGTAGGTGCCGCAAGCTTCGATGATATTCCGATTCTTCTACAGAGTGATTTCGTATAACAAATTTAACTGATATGATCGTCATCCATTTCATCAAAATGCGAACAGAAAACAATTGTCGAAGAGCATTCTTTCGGTTGCAAACATTGTACTGACAAAAGTTTTAAATTAAAAAGCAAGTAACAAAACTTCTATTTCGTAAATTTGTCCTGCAACTTTTCATCAGGTTTTTTTTTAGGAAATCCTCCCTCCCTCCCTTCATGATCAGGGATTGTTAACGGGTTTTAACGTTACCGGTTTTACCGGTAATACCGGGTCATTTTCCATAATCGGTAATTTCGGTAAATTTTTACGCCATAAATAATATTTGCCTTTATGCCGCTTTGAAATATTACTCGTGAAATTGGTTGATGCCCTCGAACCAGTTCTGGTCGCTGTTGAGCTGCTATTGCGGAAGAAATGTACCCTGACGTCAGATTGCCATTTATGCTAGAATAGCTATCGGAGCAACTATAAGAAATTTCAAAGCAGCTGCTCGAAGCTTCGATTGGAAGGATTGTAGAAAGACGTTTCGTGTATGCAGATTTGTTCCCGTATATCGGCGATGGCCAAACGGTACTCCTCGATCTACCGTTCGCCTGCGTAGGTACTCCTAGGAGCCCTCCACCTGGTCTAGGATGGTGACACTATCCAAACGCAACTGATTAAGATGTAAAACTAGATATTTCTTCTTAAAAGTTTTCGTTCAAATATTTTTTCTCAGATTGTTATTTATTTAGGTATATCAACATGATTATTATATTTCTCAATTACCGAGAGGTATAAGAACTATCTGTCAGAAATATTGACCCCTATTATGTAAAGTAAATCGAACGGTCAATTGCATATTTTGAAACGAAATTTGGGATTTTTCTCCCAAAGCAAAATATCAGAAATGCAACAAATAAACCAAACAGCTCGATGAATTATACCGACACAAAATAAATTAGGAACCGATAATTATTTTTATTTTATAGAATAATTTATTATTGAGTTTTTATTAGGACGACCTATTTTTTCCTTTAATTAACCATCCTGTACTCGAGCATACGATCTCACAGACCGGGAATCAATAATTCTGTTCTGAAAAGGCTGAATAGTTCCAATCGTCATTTATATTGAAACTGAATGAAGCTGAAGAAAAAATATTTTCTGGAGATTGAATTATATATTTTTTTTTACTTAAATTAAATACCATCACGCCTAGAAAAACACAATAGCAAAATTACAGCCTGTGACACCGTGCGCGAATATACGGCCAAAATTTGCTACCCGGCCGGGTACCGAATAGTGGCTGGATATTACAACAAAAATTCTTATTAACATAAGATAAATCATAATAATCTATATATATATATATATATATATATATATATATATATATATATATATATATATATATATATATATATATATAAATGGAGTGATGTTTGTCTGTCTGTCTGATTCTTATAGACTCGGAAACTACTGAACCGATCGACATGAAAATTAGTATGTAGGGGTTTTTGGGGCCGGGGAAGGTTTTCGTGATATTTTGAGACCCCTCCCCCCTCTCTAAGGGGGGGGGCTGCCATACAAATGAAACATAAATTTCTGCATTACTCGGAAATTAACCAAGCAACCGAAACCAAAGTTGGCATGTGAAAGTTTTAGGGTGCAATAAATGTTTCTATGATGGTCAGACAGTCCTTCCCCCACTCAAAGGGGGGGCTGCCATACAAATGAAACACAAATTTCTGCATTACTCGAGAATTAATCAAGCAAATGAAACCAAATTTGGCATGTGGAGGTTTTAGGATGCAATAAATGTTTCTATGGTGATAAGATACCCCTTCCCCCTCTCTTAGACGGGGCTGCCATACAAATGAAACACAAATTTTTGCATTACCCGAGAATTAATCAAGCAAATTAAACCAAATTAGGCATATGGAAACTTTAGGGTGCAATGAATGTTTCTATGGTGGTTAGATACCCCTCCCCCTCTCTTAGGGGTGGCTGCCATACAAATAAAACACAAATTTCTGCATTACTCGAGAATTAATCAAGTAAATGGGCGGGACGAAGTTTGCCGGGTTAGCTAGTATCATATAAATCATAATAAACAAACAAAATCTTTCGCAAGTAAATAAGGTGTGATTACTGACATGTCAGAAATGTTATTATGTTATTAATGTGTTATAATTTTATTATATATTAAATATTAATTTTTATCAACTCATAACAGTGCTCAAAATTAACCAGTGGTAAATTATGATGAATAATGATGATGATGAAATAATGAATTTCTAGCAGAACACCGAAGTGAAATCGGTGTTCTTTGGGCGGTCTCGTCTCTGTCCAGAAACTTTTTTGATGCAACAACATGCAAAATTACCCCGAATATATAAAAGCTGTAATAAAAGTATAAAAGCTATAATAAAATATATAAAAGCGAAATACTTCAACCGGTGGTCGCCGGTCATAATAACTTAGATTTGATTTGTAGTGAAGTAAGTGTACCCCCTCTCAGATTACCATCTCTGAAGACAACTGAAGTACAACTTACAAAATTCTCAATATTATGATATAAAATCATCATCAGGAAAAAAAACTGTTCCAGATTCCTTGATACACTATTAAATAGGATATTTATTTTGAACGAAAAATTTCATATTCGTTCATAATTGTTATTTAAAAATGTGTTTATTTATTTCTAAAATTTAACACTTCATTTGCCTCATATTCGCCTGTCATTTCTCTTAGTCGTGTGTAAGCTTATAAAGGGCTGATGCTCGAGGCTGGCTGGATATTTGTTATCCGGTATCCGGCCAAACTACTATCCATTTCATCACTAGTTAAAACTTTGTTTTATTGTCTTATACTACATTCAATTTCTAGTGACTTTTTGACACAGTCAACGTTGGTAGACCGCAGCCTAACATTTGAACAATTAGTCGTCCATAATGCCCAAAAGTTGGGCCACCCCTATCGCATATGAATAATTATTCTGCTCGTGAATGTGACACAATTAATTATTACATTGGCGCCTTCTATCAAACGTCACGAACTGCATTGTTCAAGCAGGCATTTTAAATTATTCCTGACTAGATCAAATTTGACGATGATGATATTGATTCAGTAGCTGGACAACAGGAGGAAAAAATCCACTGGACGATGCGAAACCTGCAGTTGAGCATCAAGGAAAAAGGTATGTTTTCACCGGTGATTTACCGGTTTTACCGGTAATGAAATTTTCATTACCGAATAACCGGTTATTGAAATTTTGGCACGGTAATGCAATCCCTATTTGTGATCAATATGCTCCAAAAATATATTTATAAAGAAATCTCAAAGTCTTGGCGACGAAAAATAATCATGAACAGCATATTATTTGCAGCAAAATAATATTTCAATGTGATCAATTCAAAGTACAATAAAAGAAAATGGTGCAAACTCTCCACTGCGTAGTCGGTTTTTTCGAATTGTCCTATTTTTCTTCAATGTTCTCCAATTTATTCTATCATTCTAATCTGGATTTCCAAGCTTTGATATCGTAACCAATGAGGTTTGACCGAGGTGCGATTATTGCTAGTTGAAAAATCAAGAGCCAAAGAAAATACGCTGTTTATTGCTGAGCTGCAAAAATATAAAAAAAATCCCTTTTTTTTGTTAGTTTCATTCACAAAATCTTATTATCTGTTGCCTTATTCACTCGTGGGCCCAACAAAAATTCTACTCTTTTTATTCTCCTTTTTTCTAAACTGGTTTTGTAACCTCTGAAACGGTATCTCAAATGTGTTTTGGGTCAATCGAAAGTCTTAAATGCTTCGTAAATTAATTGATGAGATCAGAACACAAAGATCTTAAAAACTTAGTTACAGATTGAAGGGTAGCCAAAAACCGATTATTGACGAATTTCATGCCAACTCGACTAATCGACATTGGTAGTACCATCTCAGATTTCAGTGGAACGTTGTGGATGGCAGCATATTTTTTTCAAATTCAAATTTATTTTTCCTCAAAAACGTAATTTTTTAAAATTCACAAAAAATATAAGTTGTCTACACAATAACCAACAAGTCATCCATAAATCGGAAGATGGGAACTACTACAGGGAAGTTTTTGCAAACGATGTTTTTTATGCATAATCTTTCGAAAAAAACACAATAAAAAACTTATTGTTTGTTCCCAGTATTTCAAAAAAACAACATCAAGTTCAATTGTCCCATGTTGATATTCTAGGTATAACTGTCCCACCGTGAATTTTTAAACCCGTAATCAAGCACATTTCATCAAACAATAGTTTACTGTTTATAAAAAACCCGATGTCTTGCTAACTTGAAATGCCTAAAACTTCTGGAAGACAAATATGCCAGAAAACTTTGATTGCGTTTTTTCTCAGTTGTTGGTTTTGAAACATGGGACAACTATGCGTAGAACGGCAGTATAGCTTTTGAAATACATGAAATATATTGAGATATTCGGCATGGAGACTCATGAATGATTTACTCGTAGCATATCTGTTACGAGTAAACACATGTTATGTGGATTGACATGTTCGTGACATGATAAACAGAAAATAAATAGATTTTGTTTATATATTTTAAATTCAAATTTGAATGATCTTTCATATTTCAAACAGTGTCGAGGTCTTATAGTTTTTGAGTGTTGTTTTTTTTATAATTCCGGTTTTTCTAACATTTCCAGAAAAAAGTTGTAACTGAAATACTATGATAACAAACAAATTTTGGACAAAGAATGAAATGTAGTATTATTTTTAAATTTTCATATTAAAATACCAAAAAATATTTGAAAAAAATTACACCGAGAAAAAAAATATATTTTGAATATTAAAATTCATTTTAAAAAAAAAAAGGATTTTTTTAAATTCTGAAAAATATTCATGTGAATAGCTGATACAATAACCAACAAGTCATCCATACATCGATAGAGGAGCGTTAATACTGTTTTTGGGAATTAAAAAAAATATTTTTTATTTTGAGAAAATAGAATTTTAATATTTAGAATTTTTTTTTTTGGTCTCAATTTTTAAATTTTGTTCAATATTTTAAAGAAAGTTTGAACAATTTGTTAAATTTTTTTCATCACTTCATCAGATTTTTGTTATTTTTCATACAAAAACTTCTTGTTGTGTTTTTCAAAAAGTAGTCATTTTTTGAGATTTCACTCACAACGTTTCATTGCAATCTGAGATTTGGGATCCTAACTCTCTTTTTCAGTGGATAGCGCTCTAAAAAGTTATTTGGGAACCCCTAAAATGTGAGTGGGATTTATAAGAAGTGTAATGTAATTGGAAAATAATCCATAAAACGGACGCTCATTTTCTTCTTGTGTTGTATTAAAAATCATCCATTCCTCAAACTTCACTGGTATATTTTTCGTTCATTTTTTCTTAGAATGATAATCAACACTATTCTGTTTCAAGAATAATTCTGAAGAGTTTTGGTTTCTGATTCTAAAGTAATGATGATTACTGAAATACAAACATTTGGCAATTGGAATTAAGTAAAACATATGATTGAATATTAAATAAAAAATTCAAGCTGTCGACCAAAATCACACATTTGGGACGCAGTTTACTAGGGATGGGATACTAAATACGCATACGAAAAGGAAAATATATACTAAGCTTGAGCACTGTTAGTTTTTTTAGTAGATCTTTTTTTGATATTTTTTAAAAGAACCCTAACGTACTTTTCAATTTCTTGCACGCCATTCTCAATAGCTTCGAGAAATATTATCAAAAAAACTTTTCATCAAAAATTGTTGTACAGGGCGGACCCGCCGATTATATACAGTCTCCGATTTTTTTTCGCTGTATATAATCGAGTCAAAACAATTTTTTTTATTCGTGTTTCATTCCTATATATGCCAATATATTTCAATTTAACAGAAGTAATTAATTTTCCCTCAAAGTCAGAAAACACCTTTCTAACATGAAAAAAATAATTTATCCAGAATCTCTCAGAAGGTGATAGACGATCATACGCATATGTTCGAATTTCAACAATGACAAAGTTATAGAACTTTCCTTTTGTTTCGGAATCTGTTGCCTCAAACTGGCTCTACATTAAAAATTCTTCTACGGAAAACAATTTTGCTGCTTCCATTTGATAGATGAGAAATTTAGTACAGGATATAATAGTGGAACATCTAAATTGGTCGATTGAAATAACACTTTGGAAGTAAAAACTTAAAAGTTAGTAATTTTTTATGTATTATTATTAGTTTTATCCTAAAATTTCTTATTAAACTTGATTGTTTCTATCGATTAAATTAAAGCTCTCTAATCGCTCTACAATTTGTTCTTTGACACCCAACTTCTGTCTTTTTAAATTCCGCTGCAATATCGATATAAACAATTCCTGGTGGAAAATCAAGCAAAATCTTCAAAAATCACAATTTTTACTCCACAGTACAAATAATAGCCACTTAAATTCCATCTTAACGTTGAAAAGATACATTTTTCCTTGTAATAAGTCATATTTGAAATGCAAAAAAAAAATTCATACTGTACATAATTGAGTCCAAAATTGTATATGATCTAGAATTGGGCGATCTTGGATCGATTTTCAGAAGATCGATCTTTTCCATTTCGATTTTCGATTTTATGGATCGATTCATTGTACCCCAAAAAATCGTGAAGATCGATCTTTTTTCTTCGATTTTTTTCGATCTTAGAGTTTTGTTTTTCAATGTACATCAATTTTAATCTCACCACCTGACAATTTATGTATCAACATTTGGATAGCTTCAACATATATGTCAAATTAGTGATAGTGAATATGATTAGGCGATCTTGGATCGATATTTAGAAGACCGATCTCTTCCTTTCCGATTTCCGACTTTCGAATCGATTCTACTCCAAAAAAATCGCGAGAATAAATCATTTCTTTGCTATTTTTCCGATCTCTCTGATCGTAAAAAAAAATTGTAAATTTGTTTTTCAGTGAACATTGATTCTCACCAAAAACCACTCGACAAAGTTCATAAACATTGGATCTCTTTCAAGGTTGTCAATTTAGTGGTCGTAAATTTGGGAGAAGCAGTTTTGTAGGTTTGGTCGTTACAAAACAAGTGGTCACAAGTTATGCTTACACCATCACATTCACTAGGCTGACAGTTAAAATTTTGACGAGATTGGATGGTGACATCAGGTCCAGCTGAAGCGTTCTTTTCTAGAACTGGGACTACTAACAAGATTTCGATACAATGCTAGGCGTATGATACGATTGGATTCAACGGGAAAATTGTCAGCGGAGTTCTAGATGAATATCGATTGTTGAATTACTAATAATTTTCAAATAATTTATTAAATTAAATAATTCCATGACGGTTCAAGATGAATGCCCTAGAAAATACTTTTTTTTCTGGGCTTTCGAGTTATTTTTGTAACCCTCATTCTGAGAATCAAGCTGAAATGCCTTCGATGTTTGTTCATTTCATGTTAAAAGAAAAGACAATACTTATATAGAACAAGTGAATAAATTGGAAAAAGGCATTCGATTTTTCAAAGATCGATTCTTTGATACCGATTTAATCAGTGAATCGATCCCTGCGCCGTTTAGAAAAACGATCCATCCAGCTCGATCTTTTTCTGAAGATCGCTCAATCCTTGTATAAACAAATTTTTGGGAGATTTAGAGATTCAGTACTACTCTGAAGAACCCCAAACCTTATCTCCAGCGCTATGGAAAATATTGTATACTAGCTGACCCGGCAAACTTCGTCCCGCCCAAATTTTGTTTTTGTTATCAATACCTTCAAACATTCACGTTTTCTTATTAAGCGCAAGTTCATGAGTCCAATCGCAGAACTGTTTATTGATTGATCATCTAATTGACCCCGTTGAATTTACCTTTTACTAAAAAAAAATTGCTAGTACTTCTACCAAAACATATCATTATAATATCAGATTATTTTCAGAAACAATTCTCGTTCAATTTTTTTCAATCACTTGCAAATAACATATTTCTCCGTTACATGGAATAATCTCAATATACCTAATTTGGTTTCATTTACTTGATTAATTCTCGAGTAATGCAGAAATGCGTGTTTCATTTGTATGGCAGCCCCCCCTGAGAGAGGGGGAAGGAGTATCTTAACACCATAGAATCATTTATTGCACCCTAAAACCTCCACATGCCTAATTTGGTTTCATTTGCTTGATTGATTCTCGAGTAAAACAGAAATTTGTGTTTCATTTGTAAAAAACAATATTAGATACACGTACTTCCAAATGAAAATTAAGTTTTAATGGATCAAATAATTTTAAAAAAATCAAAATTGCTTTGATTTTAAAATTTTCAATTTTGATAGATTTTTTTATAATGTATCGCGGTACACCATAGTAGATGCACTTTGATTATTTTCTAAAATTTCCATTCCCCGGCCTCTTGAGAATGGAGGGAAAAAAGGAAAACACCGTTTTTCATTATAGCTCTTATAGTGAGCCATATAGGGATTCAGAAAAATTACGTAATTTTCTAAAGTGGTACCGTATACAACAATTTCCATAGCTCTGGTAATAATCTCCGAGGGCGCTTCTTACGAACACATGTATGCAATACAATTTTAGATTTCAGGAAAATAAAAAAATATTAGAAAATTTAAAAGATATAAATTAAAACATAGTTTTTTCTAACTCTTTATAAATGAAAATGACTCGGTGTCCGTTCCTCGAGATTTCATTCGAGATGGATTTGAACATCAGTCAAAAAAATGTAGCTTCGGGGTGAAATTGATCAATCTATGTTTTTCAGGATTTTCTAGTATTATATGCATAAACATGTATAGAAAATCAATTATTTCTTCATCTACGGCCATTTCAATGATAATTCAAGGGTTTGAGGTGACAAAAACCTGATTCAATCCACTTAAAGGTGTCGTCATGCCTTTCCATAACTCGATTTGAACACTGATCTTCAGGTCATCCGGAGACCATTCGGGTTATCCTAATGTGGCCAAAAACTCTTGAAATGGTCACCAAAGAGCTAGTTTTGACAAACCAAGACGTTCGATATGTCGCATGATGGGATTCTGTTCTGATCATTCGTGGTGCTTTTTTGTTAAATAGTTTTTTCTCAATTGTTTGAATAGTAATTACAAGTATTTGATTACTTATTCAACTCATCAAGTATCAGCTAGAAGTGAATTAATATGTTTAGCGTCTATAAATATTGTTTTGATTTGTTGAAAATATGTTTTTTTTTACCATAGTGAAAAATGGAAATGAAAATGCTATTCAGAAAAATGTTAATTTTCATGCAATTTAATAGGAGATTCGTTGAGAACCATTGACAAAAAGAACCTTTGGATGATTACTGAACATATCAGATTAAAAAAGTTTTAAATTAAATTGCAGAATACCTCTGAAAATTTGGGTTTGTTTTCAGTAATACGTTTGATCAATTTCACCACGGCGCTACAAAATAGTGGATTGAAAATTTTCTCAAACCCATCAATGTGGGTATCAAACGAAAGGGCTTGGCTAGTAGAATACAATTATTGATGAAAAATGTAAATCCAAGATGGCGGCCGCTACAAAATGGCGGATTACATATTCCCTCAGAACCCCATCAATATGGGTATCAAACGAAAGAGATCGACCACTAGAACACGGTTATTTATGAAAAATGCAAATCCAAAATTTTTAAGAAATATACTAATGATACAGATAATGTACTAAGAACTTAAAAAAATAAATAAGTAAAAAACACTTTTCAAGTTCAACGGTTTCATTGTGATTAAACATAATAATGATACAGATGATGTACTTAAAGCTAGAAAATAATAAGGCAAGTAGCAGTTTTGTAGTGACCACACTCCTTTCTTCATTAATCTAGGGCATTGATAAGACTTAAATAAAATCGAGGGATATGTAATGAAACATTTAACTGTGGAAAATGGAAATCTGACGTGGCTCAATTTGAATTTGTGTTCAAATAGTCAACCCCTTCATTTGATACACATATTGATGCAGTTTTGAAAAAAAAAATATTTTTTTCAAAACATTTTGTGCTGGCGGCCATTTTGGATTTGCATTTTTCATGACTGTTTTACTATATTTTACTAGTCAATCTCTTTCGTTTGATACTCATATTGATGGGGTTCTGAGAAAATATGTTATCCACCATTTTGTTGCGTCCGCCATCTTGGATTTACATTTTTCATCAATAATTGTATTCTACTAATCAAGCCATTTCATTTGATACCCATATTGATAAGGTTTGGAAAAACATGTATATGGCGCCATTTCGGATTTGAATTTCTCATGAATAACTGTGTTCTACTAGTCAAGCCCTTTCGTTCGATACCCATATTGATGGGGTTTAGAGAAAATATTAAATCCGCCATTTTGTAGCGGCCGCCATTTTGGATTTTCAAGATCATGGAATACGCACTTTTATAATGACTGCGAAGATAAAGATGTGTTCCAAATTTCAGATCAATCGGTCAACAGGAAGGGGGTTAAATATCTATAATTGTAGGACAGCGCTACAGACAAAGTTACAAAGTTACCCACGTACATACGGGTCATATAATCGACCCCGTGCTGTATACCAAAGAGTTTTGGGGTTTCCCGGGTCGAAAATCTTTGCTCCACACTCCATACTCCATACCAAGTCTTCTAACATACCCTTATGCAACTCCTTCAATGAGAAATTTAATCGTTAACTTTTGTCCGTCCGGATTTGAAAGCGTTTTCTGAATGTGCTTTTTATTCCGGACATGGGTTTGTGAAATTCACATTGATTTTTGATTTTTTACATTTTTTTTGTTAACTGCTTGGTACTATGTTTGACACTGAACTAAATTGACACAATAGTAACTATCAGTCACATTAATTCAACATGCAAAAAATGTCATGGTTTGGGCATGATATTGAATGTAATGAAAAAGTGTCCGGATAAAAAAGCGTCCGGATTAAGAAGCATCACTGTATATTCTATGGTGAACCACAAAGGGGTTAAAAAAATAGTTGAAATTTTTTATTTGGTACCCTACGAAATATTTTCCTTAGAGCTGGTGATCTGGTTTGGGGGCTCTTTTCACTTCTATACCCAGTCAAACTCAAAAATTGGAGCCTCTTTCTTACTAAATCATACTCTACCAAATATAATAACTCGCACTTGGTTACGGTTCAACGCAAGAAGCGATCGAAAACATTGTAAGTGGCAATAAAGGGTGTGTCACATCAAATTGCATCACGGAAAAAACGCTGTAGAAATTTAATTTTTAGGAATTATATCTTCAGCTTTCGCTTATAATCAGATAAGAGTGTATAGATCACGTTGGCCATGCTTCACTGTCAATTTTTCGTAAATTTGGAAAAATGTCGTCGAACGAAAAAGAGCGTCGTGAATTAATCCTGCGCACTCATTTCGAGAATCCGGAGTTGTCACATCGGGACATCGGTAAGATGCTGGGAATCGTCCAATCCACGGTCAGCAGAGTACTAAAACGATACTTCGAGAACCTAACCATCGACCGGAAGGTGAAGAACGGCAAAAATGGATGCTCCGTCAGTGGAAAAGATCACAAGCGCGTAGTTAAGCAGTTTAGACGTGATCCGAGAAGTTCGGTCCGGGATGTCGCCAATAAGCTGAATTTGTCAAGTTCATTCGTCCAGCGGACCAAGCAGCGGGAGGGCCTGCATACATACAAGGTTCAGAAGGCTCCTAACCGCAACGAAAGGCAAAACATGGTGGGGAAGACGCGAGCCCGGAAGCTGTACACCGAAATGCTGACGAAGCCGCATTGCCTGGTAATGGACGACGAAACCTACGTCAAAGCGGACTTTCGTCAGCTGCCGGGCCTGTTGTTCTTCTCCGCAGAGGACAAATTCAGCGTTCCGGAGGAGATTCGCAAGCAGAAACTATCCAAGTTTGCCAAAAAGTACATGGTGTGGCAAGCGATCTGCTCTTGCGGAAAGCGGAGCGCCCCCTTCGTGATGACCGGCACGGTAAACGGGCAGGTTTACCTTAAGGAGTGCCTACAGATGCGCTTACTACCACTATTGAAGCAGCACGAGGGCCCGACCATCTTCTGGCCGGATCTCCCTTCGTGCCACTATTCAAAGGACGTGTTGGAGTGGTACGAAGCCAACGGGGTCACCTTCGTGCCAAAGGAAATGAACCCGCCCAACGCGCCGGAGCTTCGCCCAATAGAGAAATATTGGGCGATTATGGAGCAGGCCCTCCGGAAAAACCCAAAAGTTGTCAAATCGGAGGCGGACTTCAAGAGAAAATGGATTTCTGTTCAAAAAAAACTACAACCTGACGTTGTACAGAACCTTATGGACGGGGTAAAGAGGAAGGTGCGAGCATACGGGCTTGGGCTCGAAGTATGAATAAAAAGAAAATGCCAAAAGTTGTTTAATAGTTTTTATTTTACTGTCTAAAATTTTCAAAAGGATCGGTCTACTGGGCGAGTTTCTACAGCGTTTTTTCCGTGATGCAATTTGATGTGACACATAATAATATAGGATTTAAATTCACGCTTCGCAAATTTCTCAACCGATTTCAGGTGACTTCTCACATTTTCCGCTCACTGAGCGCCTAGATGATTCTGCCACCCGATAGGTTTATAGGGGACACGACGTTGATAAAGTATCGTGTAATTATCGCGTCGAAGGGCTGCCGCAAAGCGCTTGGGAAAGATCATCATCGGGTTCAGTCCATTGAAGACGACGACTACGATTAATGAGCCTGTGCTAGAGACAGAGAGATCTGCCTGGTCGGATCCGTGCGAAGCTATCCAAACAGCGGGTGGCTAAAAAGTTAGTCATAAAAGCCGCCGTTTAATGTATCTCTCCTCTTCGTGTTTACTGACAAACCACACGATGAGATGATGCTGTTGGCTAACGGTGGTTAGCGTAATCTGAAAAGTCATTCAGCTAGTCAGCGAAGGGAGGGGCACGAAGATGTGCACTTTGCTTAGAGTTTAGTAGGGAACTCGGACAAAGAGCGGATCAAAACGAAAGAATGAAAACGAAATCTTGGAATTTATCCCAGCGAAGCGTGTATTGCGATGGGCATGGTGATTTTATAATTTTTGGAATGCTTGGAATTCCATAAAAAATGTAAAAATAATTAATCTCGTTAATGCCGTTAGGGCACAACGGTGTTTGATATGACACCATACATGAAAACACCTAACGAGAAGGAAAAACATTCGTCGGATGATTTATTGAAATTCCGTGCGGTCGATAAAACTTTCTTTTCGGAATTCCGGAACCCCTTGAGTCGAATATCAACGATGGGCGTCACCGAAAACCGCCATTAACTTTCTTCTCATCAGAGTGCGTGTGTGCATGCGTGTTTGTTATGCTGCTTGTTATTGTGGGCCAGTCGGTGGGGATAATTAACGATTTCGTAACCTTTTCCAGGGCGACTCGTCTCTGAGAAGAAAGAGAGACAGAGAAGAATCCATTATTCGCTCGAGGTCGTTGAAGTCACTCACCGCGGAACGAACCGAACGAAACCCACTGCCGCAAATGTCAGCGCTTCCGAGGCCTGGTAACCTTCAAGATTATGTAAATTTTCCGCCGCCACTAGGGTTGGGAAGCAAACGCAGGCGCGCTGCGCGGTGACTCCACCTTGTGGGAGAGCACGAAACAATCGAATTGGCGGCAAGCGAGCAACAAGCGACGAACCCCGATGATGATTATTTCATATTTTTTGCCGTGACGTTTCGCAGCAGCAGCAGAAATACCACCTCCCGGGGAGGCGTTAGAGAGCTTCGGGTGACGCTTCGTTTAGGTGGATGTGATGCGATCCGTTCTACCTCGATTCTAAAAGTCAACCTCCATGAATGCCTCCATTTTAAGAGCATTTGCAAATGTCATCTCCGAGCGCAGAGGGAGTGGAACTTTGGGCCGCTGGAAATGGAAATGGAAATAGAAGAAGTGAACGACGGATGCTCGCGCGCGGGGGTGGAACTGGAGCGAGACGGAGAACGCTCATAAGTCACAGTGATCAGGCGCAGGCACAGGCGCGCGCTCACGTCAGCCAGTGACTAAATGTCAGTAGGGCAAATGTTTGTGCAACATGCGAAATCAAGAAACGTCGAGGTGTGATTGCCGCTCAGAGAACAGGTTTACGGCAGAACCGAAGATCGTCGGCATGGGATGGTTTGGATGGCACGCTTTAGAAGACTTCATCAAGTTGCTCTGGTTGGGAAAGATTCTTACCCGTCTAGAGTTCTAGCGGAGCATTCCGTTGTGCCGTAATGCTCCCATCGCCTCGAGGCACACCGAGATTATTTCAATATCATCCTCGTGGAGAATCGAAGAAAATAAACACGCCGGAGGCGAAGCAAAAACCACGTAATTACGGCATAATTGAAAGTGAAATCTACGGCGGTGAGTCGGCGTCGAGAGGATCGAGGCTGCGAAGCTCGCGAGGCGCCGCGATACGTATGAAAGTGAAACCGGTGCTACGGCTTCAGCTATTACCACCATTGCTCAGTCTGCCTGTCCTGGTGGTTGTTGTTATTGTAACGACGAGTGTTGTGAGGTTCTCTGTTTTCAGGGACATCCACAGCTGCTTCTCTCGCCAGTGGGCATAACAATGTTACAGCCGAGAGAGCGCATGGATGGGCGCGCGCGCACTCGTTAAATGTCAATAGCATCGCTGGAGTGAATCTTTAATTTGTCGAGCTTTTTAGTGTCACAGATCGTAATATGAACGGGTTTCTTTGTCAGCGTGGAACATCCGTTATTGGATATTCAAATTCTCGCAACCGTAGCAGTAGAAGGGATATGTTGTTTCAACGCACAGTCATTACCAAAGGTGAGACGTTATTAATGGAATGTGTTGAGATAATTCTCACCGCACCACACGAATGTAACCCGCTGTGGGGGAGGTGGCCCGCGGAGGCCAGCCCTACTTGCGAAAATTGCGATGGCTAAAGTGCGCCGGCGCCATGGGAATGAATTATTTCCCAGATTGCTGGGAATCGCAGCAGGAGCTCGAAACGGTCAAATACTACCGCTATGAGAAGCCACCGGATACTGCAAGGTCGTACTGTGGAAAGGCCATGATTCCAAACAAGTATAGAACATGCTTGATATTATTTAAAATATCGCAAAGGCATCCCTTTGAGACGCTGCTGGCGCAGGATGAATCATTTCCAGCTGTTAATTGATTCCATCGCATTTGCTTTCTGTTCCCGACTCCATAAAGTTGATTGTGAAAAAAAATACATTTATTTAAAAATCTTTCATGGGGCATTATCCCTTTTCTACAAATCATTGACAGAAAGACAATGAGGCTTACCAAACGTACCGTTTTTAACGGGACAGTACCGTTTTCGATTGTCCGATCTTTTCATCAACTTGTACCGTATTTTGAGTATAAAGAAAAAATATATATTTCTTTATCATTATTTTCAATAACACAGTGCTGCAAAAACTCAACTTTTTTTGGGTATATATGGGTTTTTATGAGCTTCGGCACAAATCTGGATGTCCTTGGGTTTGAGCTCACTTTACCTTAATCCGTTACACCATTTTGAATTTTTGAAAAATCTGATTTGATTTCTTTACCTATGGTAATATAAATCATAATTCTATGGTTTGAGGATACCCAATCTGATTGCATCCATCTTTCTCACATCTCGATCTAAAGTTTAAACTGCAGGTCTGGAGACCGTACGAGTTATCCTAATGTAACCAAAACCCTTGAAATGGACACCAATGAACCAGTTTCGACAAACCATGAAATTCGATATGTCAAATGATGGGACTTGGTTCTTGTCATAAAGTAATCGCTTCCCTCTAAAGCCTGATCCGGAATATATCCGGTTTACGTCAATGAGGTCATATAGGCTTGAATCGATCCCGAATAAGCTCTTTTTGAAAAATCATGGAGTTTGATACTCCAAATGACGGGTTCTGTGTTGTTTTAGGCTCTGGCTAGGCCCCTAAACTTGTTCACGCCAATTGAAATTTGTTGCGTTCAATTCGCAGTTTCCGAGAAAACTGAGCCGCAACATTGGTTGTCTTGCCAAGAAAAATAGTTCTGTTTCATGTTTTTTTTTTGTAAAATTGCCTTTTCTCACTTGTTTTAATAGTAGTTATAACTATCTGATTACTATTTGAACTCGTAAAGATTCAGCTATGTGTGAATTGATATGTTTAGTGTCTATGCGTATCGTTTTGATTTGTTGAACATATGTTTCTTTACAATGCTTAAAAATATTGTTCAGAAAAAGATAAATTCTTATGCAATTTAAAAAGTTATTCGATGAAAAACACTTACGAAAAGAACCTACATAAATGAACAGCCCATTTTATCATGTGTAATCAATATTAAACAATACTTCTTCAGTTTAAATGGTATCGAACTGAAGATTCACGATTTAAATACAGCTGTTGTAAATAAATTTTACTGCAAATTCAGCTGTCTAGTTTATTCTGCGAACATCTATCTTGAATACTCAACCTAAGTTCAATAAAACGCATCGATATTTCTTTTTTAAACTTATTTCAAATGTATTTCTTTATTTGCTAATCTGATGCAACTAATCTTAAAATTTTAATTTATTTGAGTCTCTGGAAAATTGATCCAATAGTCATGTTTATCTATCGGTATTACAGCCAAAACTTTTTAAATTATAAAATCTCTTCGTCATTTTTGAGGTTGAAGCTGGTCAATGAAATTAAATGAAGGCTTTAAAACCTCTTTCAGTTGTTTTTTGACAATATCTTCAATTTCTTCATGTGATGGCTATTCCGTTGGAATTTCTTCCAAACCTATATGATCCAGAAAACATCTGAAACTATCGACGAAGACGTTTTGATAATTATCGGAAAGGTAAATGCAAACACCACAGACAAAGCTACCTGGTGATTACGTCTAGCTATGCGTACAAATGTTCATTGAAACGATTGCGCAAGCGTTTTGAAAAGGAAAAAATAGGTATTAATCCGAAAAATCTCTTAGGCTCTCTTTTTGTCGATAATATCCTTCAACTGGACAGATCATTTCATCGGAAATTTGCATGGTTATGCTTGTAGGCCAAAAAACAACAAAAATACGTTTCCCCAACACTAATGCTGTTGTTGATTACGTCTCCTATGCAAACATGGGCAGAAAAGTTCACATTTTTATTAGATCTAAAAGATCTAAACGAAAATACTATATAGCTATCTTTTTTTTTATCTCATTTATTTATTTATTAGGCTCATTAGCATTTTAGCTGTAACAGAGCCGGATTTTATTCGTGTACATATACATATGTTTATGTTTCTATAAATTGTAAATTACACGGTAGTTAGTAGTAGCCATTTAGGCGTAAGGGTATTCTTTCTGTTCATCCATTGTTCAGCAGACCGGATAGCGGAGACAGTTGATATTGATCATTGTTGAGTTATTTATAGAACAGCAGCCCGATGTGTCTTGCAGAGCAGAGCAGTTGTATGGATAAATCGATCTTATTTCGACCGTGGATCGATTTCCATCGCTGATGATGGTTGCGTGGACGTAGTTATTCTATAACAACACAAAGATGGTCAATTGAGGGCCCTGAGTTTGAACTCACGATCGATCGCTTGGTAAGCGAACGCGTAACCAAGTGGCTACGAAGACCCCCATATAGCTATCTTGACTTCAAACAAAATTTTAAAAAAATGTTCAAAGAAAACATGAAAAAGTAGTTGTTAGAAAAACTTTTTCCTCGTAAAAGCGCCCATCTTCCGATGCATGGGTGACATGTTGGTAATTGTATGGGTTTTCATAGGTTTTCCAGTTTTAAAAAACATGCGTTTTTGAGAGAAACGAATAAAAAGTCTTTTTTTTAAATTGCTATATATTTTTTCAAACGATTTCCTACATTTCATTCTTTTGCCAAAATTTCGTAGGTATTATAGTTTTTGAGTTAGAAATTCTTGTAAAAAAATAAGAAAAAAAGGCTCTGTTTTTGAGATTTCAAGTATACAAAGTCACTTAAATGACCAATGTCTTGAAACCCACAACGTTTCACTGCAATCTGAAATGATGCTCCTAAGACGAGTTGGCATGAAATTCGTCTATATATTCTTGTTAAAAAAATTTCCCTACAAAATTGCTCTGCTTACTTATCTAAAGTATAATCAACATATTTCCCGTGTACTTTAACAATGATGAGATTTGTGTCAACAAAACTGTAGGAAGCCGACTGTGGAATTTGTATTCAGGTTGTAGAAAATTGGATGGATTATTAATTAAATCCTACTAGTACCAAATCCGGTAGCATAAAAGTGACGATTTTTACAATAGTGCCAAAGAACGTGAAACAAGCAGTAATGTTGGAGGACGATGAGCCGGAGGTATTATATTCGTGAAAAACTTCAAAATAACTCTATGAAATATTGAGCACAACGCAACGTACAAATAACACTTTTGAAGACGGAATTGGAAGGATTATCAGCAACGAATCATGACAAGAGACGAGAAGTGGATCCACCACGAGAAACTAAAACACAGTAACTCAGACCCAAATTCAATAAAAAAAAAAGAAAAAGCTACAAAGAAATACCAATAAACGGCCAACTCACCGAAAAACATTACCACTCCCGATTATCGTCCGACGTTTCGATTGTCCGTAACAACGGCAAATAGACCCACGAACATGAGAAAGTGTCACCGAAGCATGTTGTCAACAAATGCTCATTGCTTATGCAAGCAGGCAAACGCTTATTGTTCGGTTGCAGGCTGCAAACCCAGACGGTGGAGATCCAAGAATCAGTCGCGTAGAATCGGTTATTTGTATCAGCGGCCTCTCGCGTTCCCACCCCCCAACCAACCGCCCAACTGTGTGGGTCCAGGCACTCACTAAATTACCGATTCAGTGCACATAATCTCCGAGCTCAGGCGGCGCAAAGCGGGATTCTTGCACCGAACAGTGTGTCCCTCGGTTCTACCGTGGCCGCGCCTTGGCCAGCCGGGGATAAGAATCAGAAACTCGACGCTGGGTACAATATGCTAAACGGAGAGAGAAGAAACGACGGATTCGTGTCTTCTGTGACCCGCTCTCGAACAAGGGGACCTTCTAGGCTACGGAACGGTGAACAGGGAGGCATTAGATGGCAACTCGATCCGACGTTTTCTGTCCCTTTCCGACCGCTACTGTCGCACACCACAATATTCGGGTAAACCGAGTCGAACGTTTCGAAATATGCAGAGATATAAAAATAAATCGAATGAATATTAAATTGTAAATTGTGTGTTGGGGAGCATGAGTGGGGGCTAGTGCTGAGGTGGAATTGATTCACTGCTAACGGTATTGGGTTCTCAATGGCGCGTGCGCCGGAGGAAACTGGCTAATCTTCAAATGAGACGCTATCCGATTGTTTGTTTCAACACATTTGACACAATTCTGTGCAACATTATCCCAGAACCCGTTACCCGGAAGCGGGAAGCCAAATTTGACAATTTGTTCGATAAATCCTCCCAAGACAAATTACGTCATATCGTCCCAATAAATATGAATTCTCATATGGAAAGATTTATGAACTGCAAAGCGCTGCTCATTCCGATCACGATTCTTCAATGGAAGTCAGATTTTATCTCCCCCGGCAAGAGAAGTTTGGCCGGTTATGACTTCCCGCAAAAAAAGGATGTCCTTTTGACCTAGAGAGTAACCTCCCCGTCGGCTGGCAGGGGGCGCGCTGCAGCAGATGCAGTAAGTGTTGTCAGTTTTTATTGCCTTATTGTTGTATGAAAAATGAGCCCTCGTGGTTTTCCAGCGTTCAACCGAAAGCCGATTATAACGGTTAGAATCCCAATGCTAATTTGGATTTATTTGTTTCTTCTGTGCCATTCGTCATGTGGCGTTTGTGGCGTCTTCTGCTGTTGGCGAAATCGATGCGCGAGGAGCGGTATTTTGGTTCTTTTTTGGGGCTGCTAATGACACTAAATTGACTCCGGCCAGTAAGCTGTGGGGAATTACAAACAAGGCAGCAGGCAGAGCACTTGGTTCTCGGTTCGAGACTAACGTCGTCACTTATAGGCGAAGAAGAGTGCGGTTTCCGTCGGGTGACCCAAATTCTTGCGATATGACATACGGACTGGAATTCTGAGCATGTGGACATGATGGCGAGAATTCAAACAGAAGTGGTTGTTGGGTAGTGTAATTGAGGATTGGGGCTAATGCCTTATGAATAATTGCATATACGTGATGGTAGTGCGATGGGAGAAAATATTACTGGTTATTCAGAATGAAATAACGTTCGATTCGTTTGGAATCGACAATCGATGATTACACATCAGTTAATCATTCACAATGCTAGTCTAAATTCGTAGGAAAACTAATGAACCACCGATCGGTGGGAAGATAATTCATAACCAATAATAAATTCCAGACAATCCAATAGATTTATTTTTTTTTTCAATAATCAAAACGATAATAATATCAAAATTCTGTTCAAAATATTTCCCGTACATTCGTGATCAATAACAGATGGCGCAATTCGAATTTCAAATTATTTTGGATGGATGAAACACTTCGAATTCGATTAAATTCAATATATTTCATTCATTCGCTGGCAGAAGCATGGCGATGAATTTGCTCAGCATGACATGTGTGCGACCGAACCACAAATATACGGAGAATCATAAGTTCTTATTTCTATTTTCACAAATTTACTTTTGTAAAATGTATGATTTCCTATATTCAGTCATTCCATGTGAAATCGATATAATGGTTCTCAGACTTCCGTGAAAAGCGGTAATTTTGTTCCGTCTCGACAAAATATTAGACCCGTATTTATTTATTTTTTCATTGGAGTGCCTATTTCCATTTTACGGTGGCCCGAAAATATTTTTTTACCTTTTTTTTCAAAAATGACTTTTTTCAAAAAATCATAACTTTTAAACAACTGGGCTGATTTTGACGGTCAACATGTTAAATTGGAGCCAATGAACTAGTCTTCTTTGTAAAAATACTACAATTCCTAAAAAAAATGGTTTTGTTTCCGTAGTTATTGATTGTATTTGTTTTTTACAGTTCACATGGTCTCGGGACTTTTTTTTTTCTTCTTGAGTAATGATTTTTCAATATTAACCGATGGTTTGAAATATCAATTTTTACCCCTTCTACCCCATGTAAATCGGCCCTGCAGTTCAAAAGCAATGAATTTTTGAAAAAAGGGGAAAAATGATTTTTCGGACCATCAGTTAATAACGAACGAACAAAAAATAATGCCTCCCTGTTTTTTCGGATATGTTATGTAAAAAATCCTCAGTTTTGAAGGAAAAAATATATTAAAAAATTGTGAGAGGTTGTATCTAGGACACGACCTCATTATCGTCGTAGAACTACGCAATTATGTTATGCAATCCACAGAGGCAACGCGTGACCAAGTGAGCTACCTGTTCAATCAACTATAGTGTGTGTGTGTGTGTGTGTGTGTGTGTGTGTGTGTGTGTGTTTTCTATCGTTTCTATCGGCTTCGTTCAGCAAAAAACGTTGAACCTCGATTGTCATTTTTACGCAAGACAGCGCATTAGTAGTAGTGATCGCTTCATACATGGCGTTTGCCCTGTCGCGCTTAAAGATGCCGAAGAGTGTTTCACCCAAACAGAAAAGAAATGAAAATTACCTTCGATAATTCCTCCTCTTTGCTGCAAATGTGAAATAAATAAAAAATAGTTTTTTTTATTTTTTATCTGAAATTGCCTACTGGTCCTACGAACAGTTTGAACAGCCGGACGAGACGCCACTGACAATCCACTTATTTACCACTTCGAATATTATTTTAAAATGCAACGCAATTTTTGAATAGCTTTTTAGTTTGTTACTACTTCAGTAGTGAAAATTTTCACTTGAAATTCGAACAATTTCAAATTGGTAACTGAGGCCTGGTAAACTGATAGAGAATAATATGGATATCGCTACCAGACTGTAGATTTACATATTAGATGTATAATATATTGATATATTACATTTACGATTGAACAGCGCTGTCCTGAGAAGGCCCTTGTGAAAAAATGCCCCCGAATTGCATGTATGTGCGAAGCGGATACACCAGGCACATTAAATTTGAGGTCCGCGTTAGAGAAACACAGCTCGGTGGAAACAAAACACCCCCGATTTGCATGTTTTGACAAAGGGAAGGTATTGTATTATAGAGACTTTAAACTTTTGCAGTTCATTCGTCTCTAATCTTTGACAAATGATGATGATGTTGAATTAAAGAGGCTTTAAACTTTTCAGTTCATTCGCCTCTAGAGACAAATCTTTGACAAAGCGGATTCCTCCCAGGCACATTGATTTTGAAGCCCGTGTTAGGGAAACACTGCTCGATGGGAACAAAAATACCCCAGACCTGCATGTATATTTGCAAAGCGGATTTCCACAGGTACATCGATTTTGAAATCTGTGTTGGGGAAACCGTAGATCGGGCCAATCAAAACTTGACAGCATTTAGATAACGCTTGACATTTTACAATTATTCAATTGTTCATCTCATGAAAAATAACATTGAATTAATTGTGATAGACGCGTAGAAATATTTCCTATCAATTGATGCAAACATCTTTCCGATCTATTAAGAAATGTTCGAGTTATAGTTTTTGGAATATAAGTCATTTTTGTATGAAGACTCCTGAAAAAAAAATGTGTAGCTCGTAACTTTTTTGTGTGTAAACTCTCACGTTTGACGTGTTCTTGACATGTTTCTAAAAAGAGAAAAGTTATCAGAGCATATAAATTGCGATAATGTATACATAAAAATGTTACGAATTAAACATTAATACTATTTTTTCGAAGAAAAAAAAAACGAAAAAGTTGTTGTTCGAACAACTCTTTCCATGTAAATGTGCCCATCGTCCGATGTATGGAAAACTTGTCGAAAATTTTAAGGGCTATTTATATCTATTTTTTTCAGAATTTTGAAAGTATATGTTTTCGATAAAAATGAATTTTGAAAAAAATATTTTTTTTTCAATGACATTTTCTTCCAAAAAATTCTTTGATAATTTTTAATGAAAACCTAAGTAATTTCCTACATTTCATTCTCTGACCAACTTTTTGTAGATCTTATAGTTTTTAAGTTGAGATTTTCCAAAAAAAAAAGTTGAAAAAACTCAAAATTTAAAAAAAAACTTTCAACAAAATCTATCAGACCTACAAAATTTTAGTCAGAGAATGGAATATAGGAAATTATTTTGGATTTCATTAAAAATAATCAATGATTTTTTTGGAAAAAAAATTAATCGAAAAAAAAATATTTTGAAAATTAAAATACATTTTTCTCGAAAACATATGCTTTAAAATTCTGAGAAAATAGATATAAATAGCCCTTGAAATTTATTTCCAAAAAGTTTATTATACATCGGACGATGGGCACATTTACATGGAAAGAGTTGTTCGAACAACAACTTTTTCTTTTTCTTTTCTTTGAAAAAATAGTATTAACGTTTAATTCGTAACATTTTTATGTATAAAGTATCGCAATTTATATACTCTGATAACTTTTCTCTATTTAGGAACACGTCAAGAACATGTCGAACGTGAGAATTTACACACAAAAATGTTACGAGCAAAACATTATTTTTTTCAGGAGTCTTCACACAAAAATGACTTATATTCCAAAAACTATAAAAGACCGAAATTTGATGTCTTCGGCAAAAGTTTATATTTTAACAAAACGTCTGAAACGTTGTCGAATACACTATATCGCTATCTTGACTTTAAACAAAATTACGGTTGGTTGTATTTTTTTCAAAGAAAACATGAAAAAGTTGTTGTTCGAAAAACTTTTTCCCTGTAAAAGTGCCCATCTTCCGATGTATGGACGACTTGTTGAAAATTGTAAGGGCTATTCATATATATATATATATATATATATATATATTTGGGAATTTAAAAAATATACGTTTTTGAGAAAAATGAATTTTAATTTTTAAAATTACTTTTTTGTCAGCGAAATTTTTTTCTAAAAAAGTTGCTTAAATGATCCATGTCTTAACAACCACAACGTTTCACTACTATCTGAGATGGTACTGCCAACTCCTAAGACGAGTTGGCATGAAATTCGTCATATGTAATCTGCCCTAACTACCGCAACGGGTCATTTGACCCGTGCAAAGATTTATATGATATCAGAAAAATTTGTATGTGTGGTTGTGATATAAAACTATTGCATTACATAATATTTTTGCTATTGCTTTATATATTTTGTATTATTTGTGAATGAATAGTGAATGAATAGAATTACAGGCCGGACTCGATTATATACAGACTCGATTATATGTGATTCGATAATAAACAATTGTGGACTCGACTCGATACAGTTTGGATTTTTTTTTTATGTTTCAAATATGACTTATTTCAAGAAGAAATGTAACCTTTCAACGTTAAGATGTAATTTAAGTGGCTATTACATGTACAGTGGGGTAAAAATTGTGATTTTTGAAGATTTTGCTTGAATTTTCACCAGGAATTGTTTATATCTATATTGCAGCCAAATTAAGAAAGATAGAAGTAGGGTCAAAGAACAAATTGTAGAGTAGTTAGAGAGCTTCAATTTAATTGATAGAAACAATCTAGTTTGATATAAATTTTTTGGATGAAATTAATAATAACACATTAAAATTATTAACTTTTAAGTTTTTCACTTCCAAAATGTTACTAATTTAGATGTTTCACTACTATATCCTGTACTAAATTTTCTCATCTTTCAAATGAAAGCAATAGAATCGACTTCCATAGCGTACTTTGTAATGTAGAGACAGCTTGAGGCAATAGAGTCCGAAACAACAACAAAAAATGCTATAACTCTGTCATTGTTGAAATTCGAACATATGTGTATATACGTAAAAAAACGAATGAAAAAAAAATTTTTTTGGCTCGATTATATACTGGATTCGATTATATACAGTGAAATGAAAACAGAAACTGTCTATAATCGAGTCCGCGCTGTAATTGTATTACTGACTGTCCAAATATTGATCAGATATAACGGAATGTATTCGCATATTGCGTACATATTTATATTGAAACATTTTACATAAACATATCTTTGATAGAATACTATATTGAAAGGTAAAAAGTGAGAAGTAAAGAGTCAAAAATAAAAGTGCATGATCAAATATGAAAACTTAATTGACATGTTTTAAAAAAAAACTCTAAAGACAAAGCCAATCCGACTGCTTTCGTTAACCTAACAGCAATTAGCCCCCTACTAATCAGCAATGAATCCATAGAACTCCAATTAAACAAATAATTCCTCCCCCATTTGATTTAATCGATGTGCGATGTTACAATCCCAAAAATCTACTCAATTAAAGCATCTGTTCAGAGATAAATACATGTGCACATCGCACATAATTCTCCGTAATCAACACATCATCTCTCTCTCACTTAACAGACCTTTCAAAAGCCACGATTATGTGAATTCGAATAACCCCTCGCGGCGGCCTATGCTGACCCCACCGAGGCGCGGGGCATGCTAATATGCAAATCGAACAGGTTCGCACCAAAGCCAACCACTTCATTATAGACTAACCTTTCCGCCAACACGGGAGAGTCGTGTTCGTGGTACAGACACACAAGTTGGTGTTCTGTAGATTTGTTGATTTATTTACGCCAGTGACACCTCGCAACGAAAACATTCACACACAGCAAGAGGAAAAAAAACCACTGACAACATTTGGGCAAAGCCACAGTTAATGGCAAATTATGACAGCCAGCGCGGTGTTCGTCTTCGCCGAATGGCGTTGACCCCAAGGTTTGACCCAGTTGAAGATGCAACTCGCGACAGGCTTTTGCTGAATCACTGCTGTTTACTATCGGCTCTGCCAGCCAACGGCGGAGTTCGGGGTTTGCTGACCCGGACGACCACAGCAAAGGAGAGGAGGAGGGCTAATGTAATGGGAAAAAATTACCCATCTTGGGGAGCAGATGGGTGGCTCGAATTAAAAGGAAAAAAAGAATGGTTGTGAGAACTGTGAAGTCATTGCGTAATTTGAAGTTGCCCGATATCATTTCGGCGTTCGCCAGAATCATCGTTACCCAATCAATACACTTGACCATACCAAAAACCATTTTCAAACTTTGGTCTACAGAGACTTGCTAATTTCACACAAACAGAAAAAAATCAATTTTCGTTCGCTCAATATCCAAAACCCTTCTAATTAGTAGTTCCAACACATCAATCGTGAGGCCTGCTCACCGCCACCCGACAATCGAACCATCCAAAAAAAACCTATGCTGTTTCGAAAGCATGATTATCAACTCACAACACTCGAATTGGCCAAAGCTCTGACGACACAACCGACGGACGATGAAAGTCCGTGCACACACCTTTCAGGGGAGGAGGGCCCTATTGAACGGTTTGTTGTTGTTGTTCACGGTCAACCCATTCAGTTCGGAGCCCATGTACGGTCCATCGTGACAGGTGACCCCAATTTGCCGCCCTTTCGTCGAAGGAATTCATTTTTAATATGCTCAATGCGTATTGTAACATAAAAATAAATCAATGTGCTGTGAGGCAAGTTTTCGATAGAGCTGCGCGGGGCACCTGATTCGACGGTTCAAAGCACTAATCGGAGGATAATTGAAATGATGGTAGTCATCGTCGTCGTCGTGGTCGTCGTATGAGGTGTTTCACAACAGTTTGTCACCTTTGTAATTAAGACGCGCCGATTGGAACTGGAGAAACCTGTTCAAGTGTAGAATTCTAGCACGCCAGTATGTAATAGCAGAAGCTAACGGAAGATTCGTACCAGTTGAGTTGGCAGATTGAATCGTACAACTTGTAATGATTAGCATCCATTAGGGGTTTAGCAACTTAATTTGTGTAGATCCTAGGATTGAAGGACTGATTTTTATATCTCTCGTAATGTTAAATCCTAATGAGCATGCAAGATTGCAGCATCAATTCAAAAGAGCAACGATTTGAAGAGGAAAAATGGTGTCGTCATATTACAATTGAGGAGCTCGATAGATTTCTCTCAATCAACTTTATCTTTAGTTAATAACTTACCTGCAGAAATGTTCCAATTTGAGTTTGCTATAGAATCCGATTGATGAGATTCTAACCTGTCTTCCATATTGTCAAACACAGCTGGGAATGTGTTTGTTTCTCTAACTTTTTTAGTTATGACTAAAAGAGTTAGAGAAACCGATTATATCACTTATACCCATTTCATTTTGAGCCCCTCAATTTGATTCGAATTGCTTGTGTTTGAGTCTACTAAGGCCACTAAGGTTTTAAGGTGTTATTATGAATTTTATCTCAAAAAATCATAATAAACTTGATTTTCATGTCAACCAAATTATAGCTCTCCGATCATTCTGAAGTTTATTCTTTTACACCCAAAAAGATAGAAGTTTTTTGGTTGAGGTGCATTTAGGATAGTCAGGGAACTATGAAGCCATCGGCCCTCGCATTCAATTGGAAATAATTGTTTGCTTCGTGCAGCTCTGTCAACATGAATTAACAGTCATTCGGGCGTTTTCGTTGCTCTTTCCTCTACGACGTTTCGCGCTCATTTCATTCTTCACCGTCAAATGGACCTCACGTCATATTAAAGTGACTCCTCCCATACTGAATACGTTTCTCTCCCTCATGTACCACGTAGGCATGTATCGATGTTCGAGTTCACGGCGGGTAAACAATTAATGGCGTAACTACTTGTTTGTTTCAGAAATCAAATTTTCGTTTCACTTTATATGGACGTGAAAATAAGCTTGTTTACGCGGGCAACGAGATACATGTCAGGGTGGAGTAGTAGTGGTGGATTGAAGTCTGGTTGAATAAAGAGGCTGATATGTACTCATTCGTCTCGTCAATTAGAAAAATCATTTGCTAGAATTGAATTGACGAGCGTCAAAAGCGAGGATGACTGATGAATTAGTCATGTTGACCGTGAATGCCGAAGAAGTCCTGATCGAAGTGAAGCGATTGAGAGGAGAGTCAGTTTTCATGTTTCGTCTTCGAAAATGTTGGATCCCAGTGTCAATAAATTGTTTAAACAGTTCGTAAAAATGTTTTTTTTTTCATTTTAATATTTGTTGATTTTATATTCAAAATGGTACCTCCAGCTTCAATACACTTTTTATACCGATTGAACAGCGATTCAATTTTCGAAAAATTTCGTCCAAAACTTCGGTTGATGTTGTCTAAAAATTTGGGGCCATTTTAAATGTTGCCTTAATTTTTGAGAAAAGACGAAAGTTACAAAACTTATTTTTTTTGTTTGCGAGTTTCAACCGAAGCATTGGACGCTTTTCCTCAAAATGAGCTAGAATACGCATTTGCATTGCTATGAAATCGATGTAAAAATGGTATGGCTTGAAACAACTTTGACATACAATAAAAGGACTTAATTATTAGTTCATTTTCACAACCATTTTCAAAACTTATCTAACACTCATAGAAGAAATTTTCTAATTGTGAAGTGGATCTTAAACTTAAACAACCAATATAAACTATGAAAACTGGAATATTTATATAAAATATTTGGTCTGGTTCCTCCTTTCTGGAGCCACCAATGTTAACCAGGGAACTTATTTCCCTGGATTTTTGTTACTTCTCGAAATCTTGTCTAATCAATCCACCTCCCTCCCAAGTCCCTAGAATCAGTGCATCCCGACTAGGGCAGGATGGTCCATCCGAGTGAAGAAAGTGGTCTGCTTTTCGGCTTGAGATTTGCTCTTTTATTCTTACCAGTGTTTTCGAACTCTTTCCCTGTGCGGAGTTCTAGCGTTGCGGATGTTGGACTCGGCTGGTTGGATTCTGCTGGCTGAAATCGGCAGACTTGATCCTGATGGTTAATGAACCTTCTAGTTTGTCTAACTAGATTGAACTAACTTATTGAGTAAGAATCCGAAGTATATGTACACGTATTCTTACTCTAGCTTAAATTAAAAGGCAGCGAAAAATATCCCTTTCCTGCTCAGATAACCGAAACCGCATCGGTTATTTGCCTGCTTATTTGCTACATAAAATTCATCCCATGGTTTGCACCCTTCGCTATCGCTAAAGGGGCTCAATTTGGTGAAGATTTTACGACCTAACTATTTGCTGATTGCCAGCAAAGGAAACCCAATCTATATTTACCTGTTCTTATCCTCCACTACACCACCCGCGTGGGATCCTAAATAAACATTTTTGTTTCTTTGCCCTATTCCTTCTCTGCCCTTCTCTCATTCCATGTGCGGTGAAGGGCGAGAGTGGCCCATATAGTGCTCTCGCCTTGGGTCATAACAAAACATGCTCTCCACGAAAAGGTTAAAGTGGTAAACATCAAGCTAATTGCCAGCAGTAAATATTTACTTCTATTCCTTCGTCTAATGCGCTATCTTTGGCGCGCTTATCCTGGGAGCTATATAGAACAATTAAAGAAAAGGAAACGAAACATGTGGTTTCCTCCTGCTAGCATTACTTTGTTTTTCAAATGCGCGGTGCGCTACAAACTTGATATTTGATTATTCTCATTTATTTTTAGCACTGCCAACTAAGCTGGGTCCGTAACAATTCGTTTGTTTACATTTTTAGAGAGTTTCATGCGTCGGAGAGGGGTTTAGTAATTTGAAATTTGATTGAACTGTAATTAAATCTAGAACCGGGAATCCGGAATCTGAATATATAATATTATCTCAAATTTGTAAATTCAATATGTTTATTGGTTATGTTACATTTCTTTTATTCACAATTATGTCTCACATCATTGTAAATCGTAACCGGACACGAAGTCTAACATTTGGAATAACTTAGATGTGTTGAGCCTAGATGACCATTAATCTGATGTTCGGAATCTAATTTGAGAAATCCTAATCTCAAAACTGTTTTTTTTTACTATACCTTAAACTGAATCTGCAACTTCAAATATGAGTGTCAAATGTATCTAAAATCAGAATATCAAGTTCAAAATCTGACTAAAACCAAATTTAGATCAATAATCTTTGAGCTATCTCTGAAAGTGTGATACTGAATCCATAATTATAATATGTCTCTTGAATCGGAATTCTTGGTCTACTTCCTAGGTATGTTTGTGTATGGTGTATTCGAAATACTATTCTTGTGCCTAGACAAATCTATTATGAGATCTATAATCTACACCCTGAATCAGAACGGTACACAGAATTTGTAGCACGAATGGGTAACTATAATTGTTAATCATAGTCTAAAATCATGGTGATTAACCCTCTAAGATTCAAAGTTTATATTTGTCTAAGAAACCCCATTCCACCTTTATCTCGACTTTCAACATAAAATATTCCAAGCAGAAAGCCGCCAGCATGAAACCAATGTGTATGTGTGATAGATGAAAATATTCTAAAGACGTTCTAGTGGGGGTGAACATTGAAAATAATATCTGAATAATTTGAAAAGAAAATCCGGGATGCCCGTCTAAAGGCGGGGTTGGGTTGTAGGGGGTTAATATGCAATTAATAAGCGATTATAATTGAAAAAAATGTAATGTTTCCTAGTAATGTTCTAAATTAAATGTTTAAAAAATATAGAGAATTATGAGTCTCGTTAAAATCAATTTTTTACTATTTAAAATTTAGTTAAAATTTATTTTTTACTATCTTACCATCTGTTTTTTTTTATTAGACTGATTTTGCCATTTAGCTGTAACAGAGACGAATTTATTCGTGTACATTTTTATCTCACGATAAAAACGAACACTGTGGCCATTTTTTAGGCGAAGAGTATTCCTCTTTTATCGATAAACAGTTTTATGTATTACACAGTGGCCATTTAGACGTGAAAGTATTCCTACCTCATCGATACACATGTTGCCTTTCTCGGCGTAAGAATATTCCTATTATTCGAATGTTCACCAGTTGGACCATACACAGCGGAACTGTTGATATGAGGCTTCCATTGTTGTGTTATTAATAGTACCAATTACCGATGCAGCAGACCGTAATGTGAGCGGTAAGGGGCTGGGATTACCGTCACATGATGGTTGTTGCGTGAACGTAGTAGCTAGAACAACACACAAAGATGGTCAATTAAGGGCACCGAGTTATGAGCTCAAGAAGAAGATCATTTTTTTTATTATTGATATATTTTTCTAATGTTTAGTGTTTTTATTTGTAAAAAAAAGCATCATTCGTCTCCATAATAGCAGTCGTGATATTTCAAATCAATGGAGACGCATAAGTTTTTTTTCTCAAACTAAATATGTAACAAGGAACCCCTTGAACGACAATTTATTTTCAGTCAGCACTGCTCTGGCAGACGATTTAATTTTTTTTTTGACGTAGAACTACATCTTTCATTAAGGGTGTCAAATCAGAAAACAGGTCACGTTTTTATGAAATAAAGTTAACGTTAATATCTATTTTTGCCGCGAACGGATTTTGACGATTTTCGCTCCAAACAAATCGAAAATTTCCTAAGATTTGTTTTTTATGCTATATATATTACAATCTCCTGGTGTATAAGTGGTTTAAATTGATGAAAACTAGAAGCATTTATTTCCCATACATTTGTTCTGCTTATTTGTGAGCTCCCCCACCCATGACGTCAATAACGAGCAACTAATCGGCGTTCAACGATGGGGAATGATTTAAAGTCTCCGTGAACAAAGAAGAGAAGAAGAGGAAGAAAACGAATGAGAAAATTTGTCTAGAGCATGAATATTCGAGGCAAACTTTCAGCTTCGTTCTAGTATTCGAGTATTCGAGTATCGGTTGGTCTTCCCTGTTTTGCGTCATCACATGTCTTCGTTTCGAATTAAGTTTTGGACGCGACCAAATTAATTACTAGCTGATATCTCTAGCATCGCAATCATTACATCAAACTGATGCTATTCCATTAAGGTTCTGAACTACACAATTGTATCATCAAACTAAACTATCATCGGCTCACCAAGAAAATAATTGTTCAGGAATTTTGCGTGGGATTTGGTTTCGCATGACAGTAACTAAACTATCTCCCCCAAAGATGACAGCTAAGCTAATCGTGACCGGAAATATTGATAGAAAGGGCTTCTGTTGAGAAGAGCGCGGAGAACTTGAACAAAATAACAGCGTAGTTCTACGTCAACAATGGGGTCATGTCTTGGGCACAACCTCCTATATTTTTTCAAGAAGGATGCACACAAGTATATCAAAGCAACAGATAGATATGACTTACAGATGCTGATCTCATAAAAAGCATCAAACCTTAATAATTTCTGACGAGTCCAGCTCGTCATTGTCATTGTTCAGGAAAGAAACGAGCTGGACTCGTCATTTCCGTTCGAAACCTATCATATATACAGCCTGAAATAGACCTTTGAGGTGCAGTATAATAATTTTTTTGTCTGATAAATCTATCAAAATGTCTTGAAATCGTGAATCTGTCGAGCGGTTCAAAAGTTACAAATTTTTGAAAATGGTCGTATTGGTCAGCCGATGAGCGTAAAAGCCAATTTTTCAGCCTGAATCTGAAGGATGGATCCTATAGGTAACATGAAAAAAAGGGTCTAATTTTTTTCTTCGGGATGAAATAAATATAGAAGCTTTACAAAACACAAGCCATTTCCTTCAAGTAGATCCTTTTTTCATGGAATTTCGGTATGTAATATGTCTCGTCTAGTCACTACAATGAGTGGTAAAATATACGAGAAAACAGGTTTACAAAAACAAACTACAGAATAATCCTGCAATTTTTTAGCCTGATACTTTTTTTTATCTGTATTATAGTGACTTTCAACTCATTTGGTTGGCTCGTCACTTTTAATTCAATTTTTGGAGGAATCTCGGGAGTGAGAATTGAACTCGTTTAGCGTGAAAGGCAGGGATGTTACCACTACGCCAGATCGCCTCCACAATAGCCTGACACTGTTAAAGATAGAGAGCGCTATATTTTCCTATTTTTTCTTTTTTTGGATATGTTATATAAAAAATCCTCAGCTTATCTTTTATATAACATATCCTAAAATCAGAGATGTGTTTCTCTTCGATTGATTATGATTTTTCGAAATTATCTTGTTTTCAGTCTTCGTTCAATGTTACTGTGCGAATAGACAAGATCCACGCGTCTAGGATCCAATTTTTTTGCCAGTGTAATATTTTTTTTCAAAAAAAAGCTCATAAGTTTAAATTTCATGTATCGATTATTTCAATCGGTCTAGTATTTAAAAAGTTAAACCACAAAATCACCCAAAACCCTTTCTAAACCCCAACGTCTTAAGCTTGCATGAAACGTCGAGATCTACCGTTATTTCGATTTTTTTTTTCAAAAATCGACACTCTGGGACTAAGTTTTCTTTTTCCAGAATACGAGGAAAAACGTATGGTTCCAACGAAAATAATCATCTCGATTTTTCATATGAAACTTCGTGTGAAATGTTGATTTGCACGATAAAACACCCAATGCAAAATATTAGGAAAAAATCGGGATTTGTTTACTACATCCAAAATTAATTTTTAGCTTTTCGCATACTTTGCCACATACACGATTCAGATCGAGATAGACATAGATTCACGTTTATTCTGTCCTTTTTACTCTTAGAACACACTTTCCAACTTCATGTTCTAATAAGGAGCAATATTAACACGCATTTATACAACAGCACCAGTAGCTATGTGGATAGCGTGGTCTTGTAAAACCGCCTTGCATTCCAGCCGGCCTTGGTTCGATCCCCGTTGACATCGTTTGGACTTTTGATAAGATGAAAAAAGAAAAAATAAAGAGATGTCTACTCCCATACATACAAACATTTTAAAACTTTTGAAACAGGTGCTTTTATTTGCTCATTTCACCCTTCAATACACGAAAAAGCATTTTTTCTGCCGAAGATGAAATGTTTTCTGCCAACGCTAGTTTGGGTGTTGAAATTTAATCTCTTTACTATAAAATTATCATAAACAAATGGAATCATTTTTAGAGGAGAAAATTCCCTACAAAAAAATCGAGGGGTTGTATACGAGACACGACCGCTTAGGACGAAGGACGACGCAATCTTTTTTTTTTTATTTGTTGGTTTATCATTTCGGATAAATATTATTTGCGAATACGTCGAAAGTTCATAAATAATTCTTCAGTAAAAAGTTCCGGGACCCTGAAAAGGTTTAATGGTTTGCGTGGTTTTTAGAATCATTTCGAGAAGCAACGATTCTTTCCTGCCTTTGCGAGAACAATACACTATTTGGTCATATATTGCACATTGCACTGAGTATTTAACGAGAGACATCTTAAGCGCATCGCCATTCAACAAGCATCAAACACGCATCTAACAGATGCACACAGTTGCAGCGATAAACCACAAGTAAAATATTCACTAGCGTTCACAGCTCGAGGGGAAACATAAAACGCAAAACGACCAGAATAAGCGACCTTTGTTGTTTCGGGCACAGAAAGATTCTGAGAATCTTCCTCAGAGGAGATGCTATTCTTATTCTACTTATTTTCCTTTATTTGCGGAGACTTTAAATCCAACGATTCATTCATCTCCGTTTGTTTCTATTCTAGCGGCTGCAAAAGGTGCTGGTTATTGACAGCTCTGTTCGGGAATACACACAAATGGACAGAACAAATGTATGGGGGAATGGGAATGCTTCCAATTTTCATCAATTTAAACCATATACAGACTATGGGATTGTAATGAATAGCATATCAAACAACTCTTAGAAAACTTCCGATTCGATTGGTATGCAAATCGTTAAAATCCGTTCGCAGCAAAAATAGTTATTAACGTGAACTTTATTTCATAAAAACGTGACCTGTTTTTTTTATTTGGCACCTTTAATGTAAAACGTAGTCCTAAGTCAAAACGATAAGATTTCTCTTTTTTTTATATAGAGTATGCAAGAGATGTAAGATTGCTCTAAAAAAATGAACAATTCTACGGGAAATACGGGTTTTCCAAATTTTGTCCAAAATCAAATTTTTGTTTCGAACGATTGATGGCAGTTTCTCTCTATGTCCACTTTCTCTTACTTCTCTCTCCTTTTGGGATGAAGCCAAACTTATATGCAGAAGTGTTAGTCATACTCTGGAACCATTACATACAAAGTTTCATGTCACTCGATTCCCTAGATTTCAAATCTGAGCAGGGTATACATTAGGGTGCCAATGAAAATGGTCATCTCTTATTTCAAGAAGTTACCTCATAAAAAATGTTCACCACCTAGAAAAAACACCCTATGCCAAATATCAGCTCAATCGGACTTAAGGGAGAGTGGCGCAAAGCGGTCAAAGTTTGAGTTTTTTTGAAAATCGAAAAATCACCCGAGGGGGGAATAATCGAAATAGGGGTTTTCGAAAAAAATTGTTTGATGCCAAATGTCTTAAAATTGCATGAAACGTCGAGATCTACTATCATTTCGAAAAAAAAAATTTGTCAAAAATCGACACTCTGGAACACTTTTTTCGGAATACGAAACGAAAAATATGGTTTTGGGTACCAATAAAAATAGTTATCTCGATTTTTCATTCAGAACTTGCTGCGAAATGTTGATTTGCACGATATTATACCCTTTGCAAAATATTAGCTCATTCGAACCTCATTTATTAGTGTGACAGACGTAAAAATTTTATTTTTTTTCGAAAAACGAAAGATCACCGAATATCGGGGTTTCCAAAAAAATGTTAATGCCAAATGTCTTAAAATTGCATTACTTGTTGAGATTTACTGTTATCAAATTTTAGCGTCTGCAACACTAATAAATGAAGTTCCAATGAGCTAATATTTTGCAAAGGGTATATTATCGTGCAGATCAACTTTTCGCAGCAAGTTCCGAATGAAAAATCGAGATAATTATTTTTATTGGCACTTAAAACCATACATTACGTCTCGTACTTCGAAAAAAAAGTGTCCCAGAGTGTCGATTTTTGACAATTTTTTTTTCGAGATGACGATAGAAATTGTTTCATGTAATTTCAAAACATTTGGCATTAATTTTTTTTTTTCGAAAACCCTGATTTTTCGATTTTCAAAAAAACTCAAACATTGACCGCTTGCACCGCTCCCCCTTAAGTCCGATTGAGCTGATATTTGGGATAGGGTGTTTTTTCGAAGTGGTAAACATTTTGTATAGGGTAACTTTTTTGAAATTTTTGAGTCGATTTTTTTCCCATACATTCATTGGCACCCTAATATACATACATATATTATTATATTTAGAGACATTGTGTTATGTTATGAGTTATGTTTTCTATTCAGTTCACAACGCTAACTCACGATCTACCTTATCTGCACCTTTTCTATTACTTGTTCTTTGCCCTGATATTAGTTGGGGTTCATTTTGTTACAACCTCGATTAAACTTTGGTTGTATTCCCAGATAATGTTTTTGAGTTTTATCACTTATATAAGGGCTAGAGCATTAACCCGTGGTGTATGATCTGCCTCCTGGTGATAATTGCTCAACTACCCGAGTCTTCTATTCATATTCCGTTCCCAGGAAACTCTGGGAGATATTTTCCTTTTGGTTTATGCTCACATCTTGTATGCGATATCCGGATCTTTCGTGAAATTTCGGTATATTGTGACTCTAGAATTAGCGCATTTTACTGAGAATAATAATCAATTGAAGTTTTTGGGTTATTTTCAACATTTAGCTCAACGGCTGCGATATTTTCTGTCGAACATCCGGCTCGGATGCGTTTAGACGTCTCCACATAGAGTACAAAACCATTATCTTTGTGGTTTTTTTTTCATTTATGTTGGATACGGCTTTGAATCAATCCATCGATAATACAGCCTTTCCATGCCAAACCGATATAGTGGTTCTGAGATTTGCGTCAAAGTGGTAATTTTGTTCTTCATCTTAAAACTGTGGACCCGTATTTTTTTTTTTTTTATCAGGGTGCCCATTTCGATTTTAGGGTGGTCCGAAAAATATTTTTTTTACAATTTTCCCCAAAAATGACTTTTCAAAAATTCATAACTATTGAACTTCGGCATATCGAATTAAAGCCAATAAGCTAGCCTTTTATGAAAAAATATTGGACTTGCAAATGCAATGGACTTTATTTTCGTAAATATTGATTGTAGTCGTTTTTTATTGTTTTCATGGCTTTGGATTAGAGGGCGCTGTGTATTTTAAGATGATAATTTTTTACATAACATATCTCGATATCTATTTGCTATTTTTTCGTTTTTGAGTTGATTTTTCAATCTTAACATGTTTTTTAGTCTTCGTCCAAAATTCCTATGTGACTAGACTAAACCTGTGCGACTAGAATCCAATCTTCTCGCAAGTGTGATATTTTTTCAAAGAAGGCTTAGCTTAGGCTAGATTATTTGCTTCAATTTAATATGTCGATCATCTAAATCGGTTCAGTGCACAATGGTTCAGGAGATGCATTTAAGTGGAAATTAAAATTTAAAGCTCGACAGTTATTCTCTAGACCAAAACTATCTTAGACAAAGTTGTTACTCATGAGAGAGCGCTCGTTTTTATGTTGTGACCAAAATTTTCGATGAAATAAAAAATTTAACTTTCTTATTTTTATAGATAGAGGTGAACATAGTACGACAATGTTGTAACTCCAATTATTTTAGACATCTTTGTAGAACAAAGTTTTTTTTTATCTCTTGAAATAACCGATAATGCGCCTTTTTTCTAAGTTACGTTAGGGTCACCATGAAAAAAACTGTTTTTTGCTTAAACTTTTACATTCCAAATCATACATGCAAACTGTCTTCGAAAGACTTCTAGAGCTCACTAATACAAATATATTTCGATGCAGAACTTGACAATATATCAACTTTACTCAAAGTTATTGATATTTCTTCCCAAAAAAACATGCTTTTTTCATTTGTTTGTCATTCTTTCTGGGGCAAACGTAAACAAAATTTATTGGCAGCATTTGAAAGAGTATATTTCACTTTACATGATGTGTGATTTTTAAAACTATGTTATTTTTTTTTTGTTTTTAAGTAAATTAAAATTGAAATCATGAGTTTTTGGGTAAAAAACCATCAATAACTTTGAGCAGGATTAAGATAGACATGTTCTGCACAGCAAAATGTGGTATCGATAAGCTCTAAAAGCCGTACGAAGACAATTTTGATGTAGAATTTGAAATATAAAAGTTAAAGCAGAAAAAACACGTTTTTTCATGGTCACCCTAATGCAACTTAAAAAAAACGTTAAATCGATTATTTTGAAAGATAGAAAAAAAACTTTGTTGTACAAAGATGTTTAAAATAACTGGGGCCACAACATTGTTGAACTATGTTTATCTGTATCTGTAAAGATAAGAAAGTTAGATATTTCAATTCATCGACGATTTTGGTCACCCTATTTTCAATAACATAAAAATGAGCGCTCTATCATATGTAACATATTATATAGAGTGAAATCTTTCAAATTCCGTCAACAAACATTTTTTATGTTTGCCCCAGAAAGAATGACAAACAAATGAGAAGAGCGTGTTTTTGGGAATGAATATCAATAACTTTGAGTAAAGTTGAGATATTGACAAGTTTTGCATCGAAAAATATTTGTATTAGTAAGCTCTAAAAGTCTTTCGAAGACAGTTTGCATGTAAAATTTGAAATATAAAAGTTAAGCAAAGAAACAGTTTTTTTCATGGTGACCCTGAAGTAACTTAGAAAAAGGCGCTATATCGGTTATTTCAAGTGATAGAAAAAAAACTTTGTTCTTCAAAGATGTCTCAAATAATTGGAGCTACAACATTGTTGAACTATGTTTACCTCTATCTATAAAGATAAGAAAGTTAGATTTTTTATTTCATCGAAAATGCTGGTCAACCTATTTTTGACAACATATAAACGAGCGCTCTATCATGAGTAACAACTTTGTCTAAGACCGTTTTTGTCTAGAGAATAACTGTCAAGCTCTAAATGCTAATTTCCGCTTAAATGCATCTCCTGGACCATTGTGCAGTGGTTCAAAATTTATGAATTTTTGAAAAAAAAATCATTTTTGTGAAAAAGTGGAAAAAAATGATTTATCAGACTAAAATATAAATGGGCACCCTAATAAGAAAATAAAAAATACGGGTCTAATGTTTTGCGATAAAGAACAAAACTATCACTTTTCATGGAAATCTAACAACCACTAATTCGGTTTGGCATGGAATGGCTGAATATAGAAATAAAAACAAAAAAAATAAGACAAAACCGATCCGACCGATAGTCAGCGATCGCGAACGTCCTTGCAGCAGCCACAGTACACTCTGTGTTTTTTGCTGCAACTTTTACCCACTCTGTCTAAGCGATTGCGCCACTAAGCCACAGTTTAGTGCACAACTACACAAACTATTCCACTTCACACACACCCCACCACTCGTAGTGTGATTAGAGCAGTTTCAATTGCCGCCCCGCTCGAATCACAACCGCTTGGGTCCCTCTGTGTTCCGCTCCACACTTTGAATCAGCCTCGCGCGGTCGACTTGGGGTATTATCTCCCCTGTCTTCGGCACACGTTCCTTTGAGCGATTGCTTCATCATCCAACGGCAACAGCAGCAGCAAACAACATTCGATTTCATTTGGAGTCGTGCGCGACCGTTTCGCGGTTCGAAATCGCGTTCACTTTCGTTTCAATGCAAAGGGTTTTTTTTTGCTGCAGAGGCCAGGGTTGTTCTGGGAACTTGGGCCCGTTGTTTTTTTTTCTACCTTTCAACTCGAAAACGCTTTGGCCCGAGGGTACACTCCTGCCAGCACTCGATCAAGTTAATCGTGACGGTGTTCGCCAAGTTCGACATAGTTCGACACACACACGCACACCTCGATAGAGAAGTCTTTATGAAATATTGAACAGATCTGCTGTTGATTGCACCGTTTGTGCCGGTGTGCGGCACGTTCCAACGAAACCCCCGCCCCCGCGTGATGATTGATCTAGTTAGGGCCGTACAAAACAGTTCGGTAACAATGGTTGTTGCCAGCAAATCATACACGCCATTTTTCGCGAAGAATCGCTCCGTCTAATGAAACAATAATGAAGCTCATGTAGGTTTCCAAAGCGATTGCAACAGTTTCGTGTATGTGTAATGTATAAATGCGTACTTTGAGTCGGCCGAGAAATCTGTAACAATAAAAAATGTGGCCGCGCTAAATGGTTCGGAAGGGAAACTCACGCGCAAACAATGAGCCATTCGGAATACACGCAACGACCTTGCTAGGCTACTGTTTTTTTTTACTCGTTCATTACGAGCCCAAGAAAATGTTCCGCAACGGTAATCAGTTGTAATTCCGTAGGTTCAGGAAATAAAAGTATTTCTAACCGCGGTATGCTTCTTTCGTTATTCATTAATGTTCCTCATTTGTTTCGTGCTGCGTCACGCCAAAACTAGGTGTGACCATCTGTTCTCTGTGTCGAGATCGCTACTATGGTTCGTGAAGCATCGAACCGAACGAGGCGAGCGGATCAACCCACGCTCCATACCGCGAGCATATGTCGAACATTCCTAACCTCGAAACCTTTACTCCAATGTTGTTTGCACCTAAGACAAACGAGTGTCAGACCGCCATTCCAAAACTGTACAGAATGAATTAAGACAAATTGCAAACATCGTTGAAACACTAAGCAATCACGAAAAAATAAGCGCCGTTGATTCTCGTTTTTTTTTTTTTTGTTGCAAGCTGCAATTGATCCGCGCGCGGACTAAATCTGTCAGTCGGGTTTGTTGTTTACTTGTGTCAAGTCACTTTCAAATATCCGTCCGAACTCAATTCGAAGAAAATCGCTTCGAAGATGTTCTCGAAACAAAGGGAAAAATACTTGACGATGAGTTTGAAAAATTACCGCATACATGACAGTTGGCATTTTTTTCCATCCCAATCGCCCCAAATCTACCAACTGCACTTAACGTGCCACAGAAGAAGTCAACACGATTAACCCACTTCCCAGCGCGGCAGCTATCAGCTCCCCGAGATCGTCGTCATCAGCAGCAGCTGCATGAACAGAAATCACGCTTCATTGAAGCGACCATCGCCGACTGATAAGACTAACTTGTGCTAGCACATTACTCGGCAGCTGGAAGTAGCGGCAGCAGACGACCCTGTTCTAGACGCCTAGAAGTGAGAACTTAGAAGCGAGCGCCATGTGGCAACCAGCTACCACAACCACTACCACAACCACCACCACCACCAACGATGTCCAACGTCGTGTGGAATGTGGAAATGTATATTGCGCGAAAATGAGAGTGAAACACGACCGGTTGCCGCCGATAGTGAGAACTTGATCTGTGGGGAGGCGGAGAGGGGGTTGTGGACCCCAACGGTATATAATAACGCAACGCAGACTCAGCTGGACCCCCCGAGCAAGGAGATCGGTTAGTCCGGATGGATGTGGCGGTGGTTACGCAATGCAACGAAGAGCTAGAAACGGTCAAGTCTGGTTCTAGCGACTGAGATGATTTATTTAGTTTGACGTAGCCGCAGAAGCGATATGTCGGTTTGCACTGATCAGGGCATTAATATTTATTATCGTTGTCAGGAGGGGGAGTCTTGTCGGAAATGTGGGGCAGTATGTAAGGGAAGATTAGTGATATTGTTGGTAAGAGATGAGCTTTGAAGACTTTTCTTGGACCACTTGGATACCACTTTTGAAATAAATTATAATTGAATGATAAGAAATATAACATTGAATAATAAGTAAGCTTATTGAGTTGTACGGGTACTGTTAGAAAGTAAAGTCAACATAGCATAGGTGCGGTAGTATGGGCAAATGCATCAATATTAGCACCATTCTCATAAGTACAATGGTATCATCAGTTTTGGCACTACTCCATTTATACTCAGCCAAAACTGATGCATTTTCTAACTATTGCCAACACTACCAAACGTTATCGAACCCCAGATCATTTTATAGAGCTTGTGAATCTTCAATATTTCGGTTAGTTTCATCCTCATCTATTCGCATTGTATCACCCAACGGAAGGGTATATCCCGGTAAACGTATTTTCTCAATTACTGTAGATGTTAACCGACGTAGGAGTTTGGCTCCTTTAAACCTATGTAACTGAGCCTGTAAAAATAAACGGATTAATAAAAAAACCGACGTAATTTATTACGGTTACACTTGGGGTTGCTAACCCTTCCCCGTACAACATCGAGTCTCACCCGTAATATACTTGCATAACATAGGGCGCTAGAAGGCTCAGCAGAGTAGTGAAATCACTTGATGTGTGACGTATTAAAGCCTGTCCACGTTAAATTTCGGACACCAAGATGATGCCAGTACAACAAAAATTCACGTAATACAACAAAACCGATTGTTTATTTTAGTAAAATATACTTATATCTAAAACAAGGAAAGCTTACTTCGATGTTAATTAGGTTTTCTGTAAAATTCACGAACTTTCTTGAGAACATCTGCCATTAGGTTCCGTACAGTATCCTCAGATATGCTGGCGGCGGCGCTTTTCCATTTCCTCTTGAAATCATTAATGCCATTCGCTTTCTTCTTAGTTTCGAATAGTTTTCGCTTAATCAGAGCCCAGTACTTTTCCACTGGGCGAAGTTCTGGACAGTTCGGTGGATTTGCTGTTTTTGACACATATTTGACCTCATGTGCATTATACCATTCCAGGATGGATTTTGCATAGTGACAAGAGGCCAAATCTGACCAAGACAACACTGGAGAGTCGTGGCTTCTTATGAATGGTAGAAACCGCTTCTGGAGACATTCCTTCTCGTAGACATCTTTGTTGATAAAGGGTGTGTCACATCAAATTGCATCACGGAGGAAACGCTGTAGAAATTTAATTTTTAGGAATTATATCTTCAGCTTTCGCTTATAATCAGATAAGAGTGTATAGATCACGTTGGCCATGCTTCACTGTCAATTTTTCGTAAATTTGTAAAAATGTCGTCGAACGAAAAAGAGCGTCGTGAATTAATCCTGCGCACTCATTTCGAGAATCCGGAGTTGTCACATCGGGACATCGGTAAGATGCTGGGAATCGTCCAATCCACGGTCAGCAGAGTACTAAAACGATACTTCGAGAACCTAACCATCGACCGGAAGGTGAAGAACGGCAAAAATGGATGCTCCGTCAGTGAAAAAGATCACAAGCGCTTAGTTAAGCAGTTTAGACGTGATCCGAGAAGTTCGGTCCGGGATGTCGCCAATAAGCTGAATTTGTCAAGTTCATTTGTCCAGCGGACCAAGCAGCGGGAGGGCCTGCGTACATACAAGGTTCAGAAGGCTTCTAACCGCGACGAAAGGCAAAACATGGTGGGGAAGACGCGAGCCCGGAAGCTGTACACCGAAATGCTGACGAAGCCGCATTGCCTGGTAATGGACGACGAAACCTACGTCAAAGCGGACTTTCGTCAGCTGCCGGGCCTGTTGTTCTTCTCCGCAGAGGACAAATTCAGCGTTCCGGAGGAGATTCACAAGCAGAAACTATCCAAGTTTGCCAAAAAGTACATGGTGTGGCAAGCGATCTGCTCTTGCGGAAAGCGGAGCGCCCCCTTCGTGATGACCAGCACGGTAAACGGGCAGGTTTACCTTAAGGAGTGCCTACAGAAGCGTTTACTACCACTATTGAAGCAGCACGAGGGCCCGACCATCTTCTGGCCGGATCTTGCTTCGTGCCACTATTCAAAGGACGTGTTGGAGTGGTACGAAGCCAACGGGGTCACTTTCGTGCCAAAGGAAATGAACCCACCCAACGCGCCGGAGCTTCGCCCAATAGAGAAATATTGGGCGATTATGAAGCAGGCCCTCCGGAAGAACCCAAAAGTTGTCAAATCGGAGGCGGACTTCAAGAGAAAATGGATTTATGTTCAAAAAAAAACTACAACCTGACGTTGTACAGAACCTTATGGACGGGGTAAAGAGGAAGGTGCGAGCATACGGGCTTGGGTTCGAAGTATGAATAAAAAGAAAATGCCAAAAGTTGTTTAATAGTTTTTATTTTACTGTCTAAAATTTTCAAAAGGATCGGTCTACTGGGCGAATTTCTACAGCATTTTTTCCGTGATGCAATTTGATGTGACACACCCTTTAGTGCCGGTAGATACGAAAGATTAGGATTTTCGACCTCAACTGCATATGGCCTGCCAAACCAAGTACTTTTTGGGGAATTAAGACTGCTTCTTGGTCCGGAAATTCTCGGCTACGGCATTCCTTCGCATTGCAGTATAAAAAGCGAGACCCGGAAGCTGTTTGAAGTCTTCGAGAACAGAAGTTTCATCGTCCATTATGGTGCATGAACATTTTTGCAAAAACTTGGTGTAGAGCACCTTAACACGGCTTTTTGCAGTGAAATTTTGCTTATCATCACGATTGGGCACCTTTTTCACTTTGTACGCCTTCAGTCCATGCCTCTGCTTCACTTTTTGTACAAAGATTTTGATTTTCCAACCTTTCGAGCCACATTTCTAACTGAAAAATTGGGATGTTTCTCAATAATGGCAACCACCTTTCGGTCCATCTGTCGGGAGCAGGGCGCGGCATAGTCATAGTCAACTGAGGATAGTCGACTGACTAACCGACTGACTATATCCATGGTCAGTCGGTAAATGACTTTAGGCTCTTCACGCAGTTTCTTCGCCAAAACGACTGAGTCAGTCGGGCGTTTAGTCGCTATCTCCCTCTACCGACTCGACTATATAATTCCATTCCTCCCATTCAAATTGTCCTCATTGCATTTTGAAGTGACTTCCCCCAAAACGAATTCGTTCCTCTCTCTCTCTGCCATGCAGGTTTGCATGCATCGATGTTTGCTACAGGTGAGCTAGTTTTTTTTGTAGCGTACACGAATTAAATAGCGTGCACTTTGTGTACGCTATTTTGCACGCCTAATACTAACTAATACTAATGCGAGGACCTTTATAGCATACTTGATAAATGTCTAAGTTCGTTGGTTTAAGTTCACGATGGGTAGAAAAAAAACCGTCCATTGATGGGGTAACTACTTTTTTACATCAGGAATCATGTTTTCGTTCCTCTTTATATGGACACGCGTATGCGAGTACAAAATTAGTATCAGGGGGAAATGGAAATGTGGATTGAAGTCAGTTGAATGAAGAGGCAGATTTGTATTCATTAGTCGAGTCAGTTAAAATAACCACTGACTGGACTAGTTCACCAGTCAGCGCTAGTCAATTCATTTTCTAGTCAAGTCATTTTTTGTTGGCGGCGACTGCCGAAGCAGTTCTAGTCGAAGCGAAGCTACTGGGAGTAGAGTCGGTCTTCATTTTTCACCTTCGAAGATTTCGGGCCCTGGTCGGGAGCATACTTTTCGATTTGTTCCGCTTCCAACCTTCCTATCCACAGTTAAGCGCTGATTTGCACACACTAAACACGGTACTCTTCGGCAGTTTTAGCTTTTTGGCGAGATCACGTACCGACAGTGTTGGATTTAGCTGCCGTTCGCTCAAAATGTGTTTGCATACTTCCACTTGATTCGACGCCATTTTACCAAACTGAAGAAGAATGCAAACATGTTGGACATCGAAATAAAGAGGTGGGTTTCAGCTGTCATGTAAGTGAAATATTTCATTGATTAGTGAAATATTTCATAAACTACACTGAAAGAAAAGTGTCCGAAATTTAACGTGGACAGGCTTTAAATAATACTGGAGGGGGAGGCGATCTGGCGTAGTGGTAACATCCATGCCTCTCACGCTAAAGGTCACGAGTTCAATTCTCACTCCCGACATTCTTCCAAAAATGGAAGTAAAAAGTGTCGAACCAGCCAAATGAGTTGAAAATCACTATAATACAGATAAAAAAAAAAAAATACTGGAGGGGGTTAATACCAGCACTGCATTTGCAATCCTTACAAATCCTGGAGATCACGGATTGACTCATGTTGCTAAATAATGTCACACTTTTCATTGTTGAATTCTGATGATTACGCAGAAACGAAATAATGCTATTTCTTTTCCGCCACTTTACATTTACTGCCGGTCCCGACTGCTAATTTTCAAACAACTGCAGAGCCATTTTATTCATCCGTTAGGTATCTATGCAATCCATTTATTATTATCATCTCTACAGTAACTCTTAGTATCTACTACCGTAGAGACCAAAATCTACAATAACTATTCGATACCTGACCAACCGATCAAGAGATTTTTGGCAGATGGCTATTGTTTGAGAGCTGTCGTTGCTCTCTGAATTGAAACATATTGTATTTGACTACAAAAACAAGCTGAAAACTGTACTTTAGCATCCAAGAGTCACCATTAATCCATTTCTAACTATTATTGATTTTTTCTATAGGTTATAGAGCCATACACTCAATATAGCAAGCATTTAGATAAGCAACTGTAACGTTAGTAAGCCTAAACTCTGGAATAAACTCTGTAAAACAGTCTTGCTCCAAAGCTTGGGTTGTATTTTCTTTAAACGTCCCGAAAAATTCTAACTCGAAAAACTATGCGTTAGTGTTCACACTAGGGTGGCAGCGAAAATGGTCATGTCGAATTTCAAAAACCGACCATGTACATTTTGTTTATTGCTCCAAAAAAATGATCTGTGCAAAGTTTCAACTCGATCGGACATGATTCAGGGGTGCCTCAAAGCGCGCAAAGTTTTGATTTTTTGATCCTCGAAAATCTTCCAAGGGAGGAGTGAAGGAAACTCGGAAAATCGGATTTTTTTTCCGATGCCAAATGACTTAAAAATGCATAAAATGTCGAGAGTAACACCAGATGTTATCACGAAAAAAAATTTTTGGCCGAAAATCGACTTTTTGGGACTTAGTGGTCAAAAAATCAAAGCTTTGAGTGCTTTGAAGGTCGATTTTCGGCCAAAATTTGTTTTCGAGATTACACCAGATCTCGACGAATAGACGAGAGAAAGAGAGAGTGAGAAATCTCGACATGGACTCTTTTGTCTGTATTTGAAAATCACATCAAATCCGTAACGACATTGAAAACTGCAAACGAAATTCTATCCCAGTCAATGAACTTTTCATAGCGTTTTTCATAGTGTTTTTTATGGAAAATGTTAATCTTTTAAATTTAAAGTATATTATTTGTGTAATGTTAATTTCAATTGTTCTTGGATTCATTCAATGATTCAACAATGAGCCGTGTCTATGAATAGGAAAAGGCCTCTGTGAGTAAAACAATGTCAATGTTCTTTTGTCGCCACTCATGCGGAATAATACTCTGCTCAAGGAAAGCATTGAACAGTTTCAACAAACGATTCTAGATTAGATTTTTCAACAAATTAAATTTAATCCTATCTGACCCTGGAGCCGTGTTGTTGCAAGAAAGAAGGACAAGAGAAAATTCAGTCATACTGAACGTAGGCTCAACATCATCAGAAGTCTCTTAGAAGGGAGAATGTGCGGGGTCTGGACATATCTTCTTGGCAAAATCAAAAATCCAATTTCCTGAATATTCAACTTTTTCATTTGAATGAGATGAATTTCTCAATTGTCTGGCAACTCTCCAAAGAGTGCTCAAGGAAGTCTCTCGTGAGAGCTCATTCACAAAATGACGCCAATAGCCTCTCTCTTTAGCTTTAATGAAGCTTTTGAATTTACGCTCCAGATAAATGTAGTTAACATAACGTTGACGGGTGCCCAATTTTCGCCAATCCTCGAACGCATTCGATTTATCTTTATAGAGATTTGTACATTCTTGGTCCCACCCCAGATTAGGATGACGTCTACGAAACGAATTACAAGGAAAACGCTTCGTCTGAGCATCAATAGCACTGTCAAGAATTAAACCAGTTAGAAAATAATATTCTCCCAGCGGGGGTAACTCATGAATTAATGCCACCGATTCTGAAATAAGAAAATCTCTTGCAATCAATGTTTCTAGATAAATCATGCTGAATATTTGTCGTTTGAGATGATTTTGGATTATTTGAAATGGAAATAGTGATTGGCAAATGATCACTTCCATGTGGATCTTGGATGACTTTCCAATTACAATCTAAAGAAAAAGAGGAAGAACATAGGACCAAATCCAAGCAACTAGCGCGGCCTGAAGATTGAGCAATTCATCACCTGTATTCAAAATTGCCATGTTGAAGTCCTCGCAAAGATCATAAATCAAATTGGCCCTTCGATCATCAAAAGACTCACCCCATCCAATTCCATGAGAGTTTAAATCTCCCAAAATAAGATTAGGTTGCGGTAAGAGTTCAACTATATTCACAAGAATACTATAATTAAGCATAGTTCTTGGAAGAATATAAATAGAAGCAATGCACAAATCTTTACCCTTGATACGTGCCTGACACGCAAGAATTTCAATTCCTGTGACTCTGCAAGGGAATCCTGTAAAATGGGTAGCATTTTCTCCTCCTGAGAACTCCTCCATAGGAATCATCACGGTCTAAACGGATAATATTGAAATCATGGATGTTCAACACATTGTCCGAACGAAGCCATGTTTCAGATAGAGCAAACGCATCACAATTCAAAAAATGGAGTTTTGGGTTAAAAGAATCAAGTTTAGATAGAATACTCCTACAATTCCACTGCAAAATAGTGGATTTCCCAGACTCATCCAATAAATTAGACATCGAAATTAATGAACGAGAGGAGGGGCCACTTTGAAGTCATTTTTTTAGCTATCTGGCTGATAGAAGGAAGCCAAGCAAAAATGAAACCTTTCATTGAAACTGATATTTCGAATAAATCAATAATCCATTGAACAATTGATGAAAAGGGAATTCCTCCCGAAAAAGATGAGGGTTCAGGAACCGATTGAGAAGTAAATTGAGAATGGCTTTACAATTCAGGGAAATGAACGTCATAATTTGACGATCTCCAACCAGGGGGGTTAGTCTTGGAAGGAGCAGAATAATTATAAGATTCTGGATTGTTAGAGATCAATCCTCTTTTTTTAGATGGCTTAGAGGAAGAAGCAAAGTTTCTCTTCCTGACTCTTCCTGTGATTACTGGATCAAATTGAGAATCCGAATCATCATCCTTTGATAAAACAGAGAAAGGATTTTCTGAAGCCTCAGGTACCTGAGGAGAAGCTGCCTTGAGCATATCAGCGAAGGATCGATTAGAACGATCCTTAAGTGATTCATCGAACGTAATTCATAATTCGGACAATCCTTAATTGTATGAGGAACATCTCCACCAAAAAATGCATTTATTAGCATCCGTGTTACAAGTGACTTCATCATGGTCGTCTCCACATTTTGAGCATTTCCTTTTATTACAACAGTATGTTTTTGTGTGACCTAACTGATTGCAATTAAAGCAAGTCATCATTTCAGGGGTATATAACCGAACAGGAAGACGAAGTTTATCAAGCAGCACATAATTTGGAAGTGCTGTACCTTTGAAGGATATTCTAAAAGAGCCAGATGGATAATACTTTTTTTCTGTACCCTCAGTTTGAGAAGAGTTCAGAGATCTCACCACCAAAACTTTAATATGTGGAATATTTGCATTGTGGAAGATACCCTAAGCTTTTACAAAATCTTCTAATTGAAGAGATTTTTGCGTAACTACACCATCGATTTCAACAATGTGAGCCGGAATATAACCTCTATATTCATTAGTGAAAAAAGAGATTTTCACTATCGCGTTGGCATCTTTGTAATTTGAGAGCACAACGCGAAATTCATCTCTATTGACTTTCGTCATTTCTAAGACACCTGAGTACTTAGACGTCAGGTCTTTGCAAATTTGAGATACTCTTAGAGGGATGGAAGAATACCACCCAACGGTTTTTCGATGATTCCGGAGCGTCATTTCTTTTTCCCCAACCCTATATATTAGCTGGTATTCGTAAGCGATGTTTTGATTGTGGCTTACCAACATTAACCTCGTTTCAACAATATATCGATGTATCGAAAATTTGAATATAGTCATAATTTATTAAGTTACCAAGCAGAGAAAAGATTCTTGAATTGGTGATCAGATCGTATATATCTTGATGAAAAAATTTCTACAGTACAAATGGATAATCCCAGCACAATTCTAAGTAACAGACAATAGAAATGAATAAAAACATAAATCGATCAGCACAGACACTGTATTGGATTAAAAGAAGAGAAGATCAGATTTCATCACTAGGCTGAGAATTTTTCATCTTACCATTGTAATTTTGTTTGAAAGGACCCCTCAAATTCGAGTATAAATATTCAACACTCACTAAAATGCCGTTTTTTTTATCCCATTTATTTATTTATCAGGCTCATTAGCATTTTATCTGTAACAGAGCCAGGTTTTTATCGTGTACATGTACATATGTTTATGTTTCTATAAATTGTAAATTACACAGTAGAAGTACTAGCCATTTAGGCGTTAGGTTTTCTGTTCCATTACATTATGGTAAATTACACTGTAGTAGCCATTTAGGCGTAAGGGTATTCTATCTGTTTATCCATTGTTCAGCAGACCGGACAGCGGAGACAGTTGATATTGATCATTGTTGGGTTATTTATAGAACAGCAGCCCGATGTTTCTTGCAGAGCAGAGCAGTTGTATGGATGAATCGATCTTTGTTCCACCGTGGATCGATCTCCATAGCTGATGATGGTTGCGTGGACGTAGTTATTCTATAACAACACAAAGATGGTCAATTGAGGGCCCTGAGTTTGAACTCACGATCGATCGCTTAGTAAGCGAACGCGCAACCAAGTGGCTACGAAGACCCCCTAAAATGCCGTTTATCATTAACAAAAACCCAACCTGGCAATCTTCACACGATTTATCATCATTCGAACCAATCTCCTAAATCGTACCATAATTAATTAACATGTTTTCCTCTATATATTTACAGGTACGAACACACGGCAATTATCAAAACCATCGGGCGCTAAAAGCGCCAGCGAAACCACCAACGCCAGGGAGTACAAAACTACCTATTTTCACCATTTCACTCTAACCAATCGCTCATATCATAGCTTTCCTGTGGATGCTTTCCATTCAATGAATTGGCTCCATTTCCTGATACAAACCCCGCATAGAGCGCTACATGCATTGAAAAAAAGAAATTAAACAAATATCAAAAACACAATGCACCAATGCATCTTTGCACTTCATTCGCCCGGGCCGTGCGCGCCCGCCATTATCTCTTTAAGGAAAACTCCACACAGCGCGGAAAAGCAGTAATTGCAGCAGCAGCGAGGAAAGCGCCAATAAGCGATCGTTCAAACGGATCACATCACAATGTGCAAACGCGCACGTTGTGATGGTGTAATTAATGGCTAATTAATTGCATTCATGCTTCATGTTGTTATGCCGTTTTGCGGCATAAATGAGCTCGGATTTTGCCTTTGGCTCGGTATTCATGGCTTTTGTTTTCCAAGTGGAGACGAGCTGAATATCAATTTCCGTCATTTCGTATCTCTTTCCTGCTTTTTTTATTGGGCGATGAGATACCGGGTAAAGCATTTTTGAACTATTTCAAGCGATAAAAAGCATCATTCTGATTTACCAAACTTACTTATTTTCATAAAAATATAAAACCAATTCGGTTTATTTCCTATGGTCTCCTTCACATCACAGATTTATGAATTAAATTATAACGATGGATGTTGCTCTCAAAAATTATTCTGCTAAAAATTAACGAGTAATAATCTTTGAGCAATGTAAACACATGGCTTGACTTTAATTTCTGCTGACAAGGTAAGCTAAAGTTTATCGGGTTTCCTCACCAAAAATCAACGAAACAAATTACCGTGATCTACTTTATAAGTCTAATGTTCATTTCTTCAAGTCACGGCTAAAAGATCAATCCTTAGGGTTGCACCCCAACTTCTACCAAATACGATTACTCAATCTACGCGTTCAACCGTTCACGTCGCCCCGATGTCCCCAAGCCGTTCGGCTAAACTAATTAACCTTCTTGGCAAAAATCGGGGTAAGGTTTTCTGGGAGTGTTACCCTCTCGAAACCGATAATTTGGCCGGCATAAATTGAACCAAATCTTGCCCGGCCATCGAAAAGGTCATGTCCGTTTTGGCAAGCAATCTTTTTATTTAGATTTTGACACGCCGTAACTTTTGCTCTTGCCCTTCCCATCTGGGGTTAATGGAGGTGCGAGAAACTAATTACACTGGCAAATATTTTTTTTTGCAACGCTTGACCTACTCTTCGGTGCCGTAGAATTGCCCTATGTCTCCGATTTTGGTACGGCACAATAGTTGATCATCTTCGCGTGAACTAGTTCCAAAAGTAGGAGTTAAATCCGAAGCGCAAGAAAATCACACCATCACGCGGTCCAAGATAAACTCCAACGGTCATAGTTCATCCACTTAAAAAAAATATTGACTGTTTCCAACAGGAGCAACCCATTATGTAAGAGCCTCCTTACCGCCTCTCGTCGAATCAATCACGATCGATAATCATCGGGCGAAATTATGTTCGAAAAAGGGTCATAAAACCGCCCCGAAAACCCCGTCGGGGGTAAAAAAAAAGAATAAAGCAAGCGATAAAACAACAACCTAATAACGATAGTTCTTTTTTGTTGTTGTTTGACGACACGATCGTCGTCGATCAGCCGCGCACCGAGAGTGTTTGTTTTCTCCGTCAAATATTTATGCGCTTACCGCCCCTCTCTCGCTCATCTCAAGTCTTGCCGCAGGTTCCGCAAGGTATCCAGGGGAATGATACCGATCGATGGCATCGCAATGGTCCACTGCCACCGACCACTGAACGGGGGACTGTAATTTTCATAAAAATTTATTTATACAGGTAATTTCTCCCCTGTGAAAATGGTAATAACCACACGATGGTGAGTGAAAATAGCATGTTTTCGACTTGGGTTCGATTGAGTTGGACGGGGAGTCGATTGGCTGACGTAACTTGTTGAAGATGAGCTTCTGATGAAATTTGCCGCTTGAAAAGATTTGAGCCGGCGGGGGTAATTCGATAGGAGGACGCATCGATAGCCGAACCAAATCGACGGTTTAATGGTTGGCTAAGTACCAAGTAAGTGGCCTCTCGGACGGAATCACAAAAACTTTCTGATCGATGCAGCAATCAATTAATTAAATAGTAATTGATTCAACAGTGCCCACTTCGGCGTACACTCTTCCGCATTAGATCGCGATCTAAACGAGGTGTTAACATTTGCGATGAGGTGCCTGGTAGTCAGCCTTTTTCAGCTGTTCGAACTCGTCGCTATGACACACCTTGGATACAATTGCAACAACGTTGTTGGCATGACGAATTAAAGGCTTTTTGAATGTCAAAAAAGGGAATGAAATTGTTAAATGGAATGGTAAAATTCAATAGTGAATTGAAAAAACTCAGATATATGTTTTCCGTTTTTAGCCATTGATAGGAACAGATGGTAATTATGTGGTGCCGGGTCCGGACTATGGGATGGGTGCATAAGAACCTCTCAACCAAGCTTCCGAAATATCTGGCAAACCACCAACTTCCTCGAACCATATTTGTGGCAGCAATATCGAACAGTCACCCATATCCCGGAATCCGATTGCTTCCGAACTGACTTCACAATTTGATCGTAATCGACTCCTGCATGCTGCAATTCGGCGTTCGGCTCAAGTCCAATCGAGTTGTGCAAATGTAGAAACCTTGTCTTGACACAAAAGTTTGCGAGTAGCACAAGCTCCCTTGCTACTACTCTGATCGGGAATTCCTCTATGTAACTGCGTATTCCATGAACTTGAAAAATTCAATTTGGCCGTCGCTAAAAATGGCTGAATGGGTTGACTTGGAGAACACGAAACATAATAAACAACATAAATTCAAAAAGGTCGCCGCCAGTAAATGGTCGACTGTGTATTTTTTGCAATCCCCTCAATATCGGTATCAAATAAAATGATTTGACTAATGGATACAGTATATCATGAAAATATTCCGAAGAAAAATAGATAAGAAATAAACGTTGGATTTCCATTATCCATAGTTAGTTGTTTCATCATATATCCCGCGATTTTATTTTTATCCCATTGTTGTTTCTTCTCCTGGTTCGTTGGTTGGAAATAAAAGGCAGGATACAATTCTTCACAAAGGTCTTGAATTCTTATATTTTCTCTTGAAGTGACTGGACGGAAAACCAAACTAGACCGTTCTCTTGAAACGCTTTTACTAGAATAATAAGTAGCTATGCAACTGTTGCTACTGTTGCAACTGTTGCTACGAAAAATATCACCTACTATGATGTCAGTTTTCAACTCGTATTAATGATGCGTATTATAAAGGTCAGCGTAGAATTAAATCTAACATGCTACATCCATCATTGCCCTAGATTAATGAAGGAACGGAAGTGATAACTACTAACTACTGCTTATTTTGTAGCTTTTAGTAAATTAAACACTGAGCCTGTAAAAATAAACGAATTTATAAAAAAAAAGTACATTAAACCGTTTAACTAAAGAAGTTTTTTTATTTATTTTATTTTCTAGTTTTTAGTAAAATATATGTGTCATTAGTATACTTCTCTACATTAAAACCATCAAAAAATTATTTTTGTTTTAATTTTTATTTCTTACCTAACTTTCTTCGGAATATTTTGATGATATACTGTATTCTATTAGTCAATTCATTTCATTTGATACCAGTATTGAGGGAAATGCAAAAAATACATAGTCGACCATTTTGTGGCGGCGATCTTTTCGAATTTGTGTTATTCATAGTGTAGTGTATTCTCCAAATCAAGCCATTCAGCCCTTTTGAATTTGCCAAATTGAATTTTTGAAGATCATGGAATACGCAGTTTTATAATGAGAGTAGAATGAAAGGAATGTTCCAAATTTCAAATCAATCCATCAACAGGAACGGGGTAAATTTTCTATTAATGTGGGACAAGCCTACAAACACTCAAACATATATACAAACAGGGCAAGCTGAATGGAACGATTAAAAAGTAAATGTTTATTTGGGAACTGTGGTCATCTTGGATTTGGATTTTTCATGATCTACTGTGTGCTACCAGTCAAACCCTTTCAGTTGATACCCATATTGATGGGGTTCTGAGAAAATATGTAATCCGCGTTTTTGTAGTGGCCGCCATCTTGGATTTGCATTTTCCATAAATAACTGTTTTCTACTAGTCAAGCTCTTTCATTTGATACCCATATTAGCTATTCAATATGGAATTATTATACAAATCATCCAAATTTTCCGAAAATCAAAAATAAAATACTCCGGATAATCGAGTCCGACCTGTATTTGTGGTCTGTTAGTTGTAGAGTTGTGAAATAACCGTTGTAAAATATAGTGTAAATGTGTGTAAATAATATATGTAGTTTGAACCAGCAATCAATGTCCTTATCAATTACGGAGGAAACTATTTATGCTGGTCGATAGTATTCAATTGCGTGTCGCCGGGACTTTGTTTTGTGCCGTGAAATTGTGGCTGGGGAAAGGATTTCCCCTCGATGTTGGGGGCCTATAATTGAGCTATCGAGTATGAATTTAAACGGCTAGGCTAGGCTCAAATTGTTAAATTATTTCTCAATATTATTTGAGTTATTAGAAGATTTAGACATTCTGATCGTAATTTAACTATTTTTCTATGACTTCGCTGCATTTTTGTCCAAAAAATTTCCATAATATAAAATTATTATAAAATTAATTAGGTGTACCGGTAAGTTTTCTTCGCTTTTACAACAGATGGCGTAACTTGATTATTATTCCAGAGAATCAAATTTCCAGTCATTCGTTGGAAAGTTACTGTAATTGCGCGTCTTTTTTATGTCAAAAAGTTGAAGCGTAAACAACATAGTTTTATACCACTTCGAATATGCCGAATTTCGTACCAACGAGAGTGTTTTTGAGGGGAGTGTTACTTCATTACTTCAATATGAAGAAAAAGCAGTGGAAAATCATCGCATTATGCTGGAAGTTTAGGGTGATCATGCTCCAACTGAGCGAACGTGTCAGACGTGGTTTGTACGGTTTTAAAGTGGTAATTTTGACTTGGAAGACGAAAAATGTCCCGGACCGCCAAAAAAGTTTGAAGATGAAAAATTAGAGGCTGTAGCTCAGCAAATCATATTCGATCGTTTTAAAGCAATGGGAATGATCCGAAAGATAGGACATTGGATGCCGTATGAATTGAAGCCACGAGACGTCGAACGCCGTTTTGACGTGGGACTACGTCTAACCGGAGTATATGGGGGGTAAAATGAAAACCTAAACACAGAACATGCAGGAAAAAATGAAAGATTCCGAATGCTTATAACTCGAACATTTCTTACTGGATCGGAAAGATGTTTGCATCAATTGATAGGGAATATTTCTACGCTTCTATCGCAATTAATAAAATGTTATATTTCATTAGATAAACAATTGAATAACTGTAAAATGTTAAGCGTTATCTAAACGGCATAACTGCCTCATTTTGATTGGTCCGATCTACGATTTCCCTAACACAGCCATCAAACCCAAGCAGCCTTGGGTAAATCAGCATTGCAAATACATGAAAGTCGGGGGTATTTTTGTTCCGACTGAGATGTGTTTCCCTAACACAGACTTTAAATCCAAGGAGCGTGGGGAAATTGCCATTCCAAATACATGTAAGTCGGGGGCATTTTTGGTCCGACTGAAATGTGTTTCCCTAACACAGAGTTCAAATCCATGTAGCGTGGGGAAATCAACATTGCAAATACATGAAAGTCGGGGGAATTTTTGTTCCGACTGAAATGTGTTTGCTTAACAAAGACTTCAAAACCAAAATGTCTGGGAAAATCGGCTCTGCAAATAAATGCAAACTTCGTGTACTTTTCTACTCGCTTGCCTTTGTGCAAACTAGAATATGTTTCTTTAACACGGTCTCCTAAACTTGAAACATGGGAAAATCGTGCAGACACTAGAGACGAATGTACTTTCAAGTTTAAATCATTTATAGTATAAAAAGTAGAAGTTGAAGTTTTTGATTTATGCAAGTCGGGGGTATCTCTGCACCCGCATTTTTTTGCACTCCGCAAAGTGTTTTCCTAGCACGGATTACAAAAGCGGGTACGAACACAACGCTTTGGCTCGGTTATTCATTATTGTATTGAAGGATATACCTTCATATCTTCCGCTCATTGAATTTCTACGCATACCATTTGATGATTAGGCAAAATGTTGTTAACCATTTGCTGCGGTAACGCCTATTCATTAAACAATATGCGTTCGACATACATGTCAAAATCGGAACTGAGCGCCTGATGTTCATATAATCAAGCGAATTCGCGGTTCGATAAGTACGTACACTTGAGATGCAAACTTCAGAAGCAAATGTAAAATAAAATAATCGTGAAGGAAAATTCTCCCGTTCACAAATTTTGTTCTAGGCATCATACCAACCGTAAGAGGACTGTCATTAAATTCACTATCACAATGCATGAATTGACTTTACATGACATTTAACAATATTTTTACTTACAAATCAAATATATTGAATTCAATTGAATTCGGGAATTGTTTCATTCCATCAAAAATTTAATCAATACAAACAAATGATTGATAAGCTAAGGTAGTCCCACGTCAACCTTGCGTTTATATCATAGATATAACCCACCCATTTTTTCACGTGCGAACAACTGCTCCAACGGCATAAAGAAAGGGTTTTTGCAGGGTGGGTCCATTACTACAATCCTAAACGTCGGGCAACGTATGGATACCCCGGTCATGCATCAACATCGACGGCCTCGCGGAATATTCACGGCCAGAAGGTTATGTTGTCCATTTGATGGGACCAGCTGGGAGTGGGGTACTATGAGCTGCTAAAACCGAAAGAAACTATTACGGGGGACCTCTACCGACGACAATTGATGCGTTTGAGCCGTGCACCGAGAGAAAATTGAGCCACAATACGAGCAAAGACACGATGGAGTTATTTTGCAGCACGACAATGCTCGGCCGCATGTCGCGAAACCGGTCAAAACATACTTGGAAACGATGAAATAGGAGGTCCTATCCCACTCGCCGTATTCTCCAGACATTGCATATATGGAATTAGCAATGGCTGTGCCGGCGTTCCGCATGATAGCGTCTCGCAAGGGAATGTATTCTTTCACACGCCTTCTATCTTTGGGAACAAATTAAAAAACGAAACTCAATCGCATCGCAAAAATTGTTCAATTTCGAACTCTTATTGGTGAATAATTTTCTGATGAATTCACTAGATTTTTGCGTCAAGCAATCTGGACACTCCATAACAATTCATTGCAACGAAGAAAATAATGTAACAACCATACGAGCTAACAGAACATCAGCGGCAAAAGTGTGCAGGCGCCACCCTATCAGTCTCATGGCTTCCTTTCAATCAGAGATACAACCGTTCTCTTCTGTGTCTAGAAATTAACTCCTTTATTTTTTGTCCTTAGAAATTAAATACAAGTTTTTCTTTAAATTTATGACTCCACATCAGTAAGCGAACAGTAACAGGATAAGTAACACCAAAGTATAAACAAAAACCCTATCGTAAAACTAGGCCTTTTTTGTTTTACAATAAACAAAAATAAAACAATAAGAGATGTACATAATGTATTTTTTTTTTCAAATATATCAAAAATCAATATGATACAAATAACCTAACGTAATTCTACGTCAACAATGCGGTCGTGTTTCGTACATAACCCTCTTGTAGTCTTAAAGGTGTTTAGTTTGTATTGTGAGTGGTAAGTTCCAGAATACACGTGCTCCAGTGCTGCTCGGACGAAATTTCGATGAAAATAGGGTGTCAATAATATAAATCTAGATCTAGATTTGGAATACAAAGCAAGGTATACAAACTTCATCCTGAGTTCTAAAAATCTGTATCAATAATCCGGATTTGTCTAGCAAACAGCTCTGTGTTTGTCGATAAAATTGAATTTGATATCCAAGTTCGGGCCTTGTGTCATTCAAATAAAACCACAATTTCTCTACGAAATCTGAAGGTTTTAATCTCAATACTGCATTGAAATCTTTAAAAAATGGATCCCGAAACTACCTAAAACCTATTCCGCGAAATCTTGATTTGGAATCCTTAATTCTAGAACATGTGTTCTTCGGTGGTACATCTAGATCAGCTTTTTTTCATACATCCAAACTAGCGTTGTCTTCGGCCTAAAAAAATGGTGTGCGGAAGGGTTAAATGATTAAATAAGGCGCCTTTTTTGACGTAAAACTACGTCTTTCAGGAAGTGTTCCAAATCAGAAAACAGGTCACGTTTTTATGAAATAAAGTTCACGTTAATAACTATTGTCACTGTGTGATCTGCCGATTTGTGTGCTAATCCTACCCGAATTCGAATGTTCGAACTCAAACATTTCTTAATAGATCGGAAAGATGTTTGCATCAATCGATAGGAAATATTTCTACGCGTCTATCACAATTAATAAAATATTATTTTTCATGAGATGAACAATTGAATAACTGTAAAATGTCAAGCGTTAGCTAAACGCCCTAGCTACCAAGTTTTGATTGACCCGATTTACGGTTTCTCCAACACAGACTTCAAAATCGATGTATCTGTGGAAATCCGCTTTGCAAATATACATGCAAGCCAGGGGTATTTTTGTATTACTTCATTATAAAATGAAGTTGGAAAGTGTTTTCTAAGAGTAAAAAGGAGAGCATAAACGTGAAACTATATCCTCCTCGGATTGGGCCTTGTATACGGCAAAGTATGCGAAATGGTTTATTATGGCTTATCTGCAATGTGTCTCTTATATCGCTCTCTCATATTGCTCTTATATTGCTATGACATACATCATTACACAAATGCTGTACCAGTATGAGAGAGTAGTACATTTTCTGTTATTTTCAAGCTCATTCAATGTAATAATTCGGGATGTCAAAACATGTGCTAAAAATTAAGTTGGGTGTAGGGGCCACAAACACACGTTAATAATGGTGTCGCGGGCCCCAAAAAACAAAGAAGAGTGGTGTCTAAAACATGACGGCATTCTTAACGTAGGATTACGAAATTATGGCTGGCGAAAAAAAAGCCTTATAGAAATTCAAGAATTAAATGCTTTCACTGAGTGAAGCTCGCGAAGCAAAAAAAACCTCAATTTGATCAGCGTTAACATGTACTAACATGTTAACATGTATATATATATATATATATATATATATATATATATATATATATATATATCTATTTAATGACACATGAAATCTACAATTTGTACCTGTGATTCAATCATACACGAACAATCTCCAACTAACAGAATGCAAACCGCAGTGGTACGTTCTATTTAATATTTCTCTTTTCCTTCCTTCCTTCTGTCCGTCAGTACGAGCTCGGCACTATGCTTGCTTCGTGCATTTTCTGAGAATGTATTCTGAAGCGAAAAATGTTGCATGTTACAGCTCCTAATCTCACACCATCTCCCATCGAAAGTCGTCTGAGTTTTGCCAAACCTCACATGAATCAACAGTGGGAAATGGTATGTCATGACAAAGAACGATTTCAAAAGAATACATTTTGCTATATACCATAACGAAAAGTTGCTCAATTTTTCTTAACTTTTAACTTCACTAGGTTATCTTCAGTGACCAAACAAAGTTCAATTTGGATGGTCCTGATGGTTTCAATGGGTATTGACATGATTTCCGAAAAAAGGAACAGTATTTTTCAACAATTTTTCAAGGAATTTTGGCGGAGGCTCGTACATAAATTGGGTGGGATTTTGTGCAACTGGAAAGCTCAAGATAGCTTTCAAATTATTCAAGAATGACATACAGTGACTCAGATCCGTAATCGTACTCAACCATGCAGATCTCTTTTCCCTTCTTTTGAAAGTCAAAAACAAGCTTTCGGAACATTCTATTCAGATAAAATTTTAGTGTCATATGCGAGTTAAAAGGTTTGCTATCTGTTTTTAGAATAATGGTTTTTATTTCTCTAAAAATGACAAATGTATGTGCTAATGTATGAAAACGCTGGTTGAAATCTCTACTCGATTTCGAAGGCGTTAGCCAATTTTCTAATTCCATCATTATTATGGTATCCCTTGTTCTTTGCTACTATCTTTAGCTGTCTTTAGCCTTATCTTTGAGTTTTGTTATGTATTCAGAAGATATATTTATCATTTTTTTCATTAAGTGGTTATTAAAAATCGTTATTTTTAGAAATTTAATGGTTTCTAAATTTACTTAGTTTTTTACTGGGATTGATGTCGGAAAATTGTGGAGGAATATCAATAACTTTTGAGTAATTGTAATGTAACCATGTGCGAACTTCATATGTCTTGAGCTCTGGGAGCTCTTGAATCCTCAATTCTATCCCATTTTGTTGACACTTTGCTTCATATTTTCCTTCAGGATGTTCAAGTAAACATTTTGATCCATTACATCGTCGATAAAACCCAAATTGAGCAAACAAAAAGTTTGTATTGTGCCTAGGAAGGGCAGCTTGAATGCTCGAGCACATAGGGACAAACCGTTTCTCAGCAGAAAAAGATCAGTAACTCTAATTTGATTATTCCAAACAGCATGAAACACATAAATGTCTTACTGGTAAGATGTTATTTCCATAGATGGGTCCTAATTTGATATTTTTTGGTTCTGATGGCGTTTCGTATGGAGGAAGCTAACGATGAATTAAACGTAAAAAAAAATCTAAAAGCAATGTTTTAACATGGTGGTGGTGGAGGGATGACATGAGGGTGCATGTATGAGGAATTTGGTTTTCATCGATGGTGTATTAGGTCAGAATGTTTACTCGATCATCCTGAAGGAAAATATGAAGCAAAGTGTCAACAAAATGGGATAGAATTGAGGATTCAAGTTTTGCCAAGACAATGACCCAGAGCTCAAGACATATGAAGTTCGCACATGGTTACATTACAATTACTCAAAAGTTATTGATATTCCTCCACAATTTTCCGACATCAATCCCAGTAAAAAACTAAGGAAGTTATCTGTGTAGGAAATTTAGAAACCATTAAATTTCTAAAAATAATGATTTTAAAAACCACCTTATGAAAAAATTGATAAATATACCTTCCGAATACACAAAAAACTCGTAGATAAGACTTAAGACAGCGAAAGATAGTTGCAATTAACAAGGGATACCATAATAATGATGGAATTAGGAAATTGGCCAACGCCTTCGAAATCGAGTAGAGAATTCAACCAGCTTACGATTATGAGTTTGAGTCAACTCTCATACATTAGCACATACATTCGCCATTTTTAGAGTAATAAAAACCATTATTCTGAAAACAGATAGCAAACCTTTTAACTCTCATATGATACTATAATTTTATCTAAATAGAATGTTCCGAAAGCTTGTTTCAGACTTTCAAAAGGAGGGAAAAGAGATCTGCATGGTGGAGTACGATTACGGATTTGAGTCACTGTACATGTTCTGAAATCCTTCAACCGTTTTTGCGTGGTCATCGTCACATTCCAGCGAAACAATGCTGCTATTCATACCAGCAAGGAAACTAAGCAATAGACAAGAGACCAAAACCTTAATTTTTTGGACTGACTGGCTTCAATCTCCAGACTTCAATCCTGTTGAAAATTTTATGGGGATCCTTGTACGCAGAATCTACACTGAAGGAAGAGTTCATAAATAAACAAACTACTTTTTTGAACAAAATTGACGTTAAATATACGTTATTCTAAGCATTCTACAATGTATGAATGTATCTTGTTGAAATTCTAACTGTTTGTGTTGCAACGAAATAATTCCAGGGTGGTCTTATAGAAGTTGGACAGAGTGTATATTGAAGTACAATTCTTACACTTCAGAATCACTTTTCAAAATAGACACCATTAACACGAATACATTTCTCCCGATGTGACATAAGTTTTGTTATTACGTTACTTTTCTGGAATCCAAGCCATGACAGCTGCCTGCACCTCATAATATCCCTCTGTTGAGTAGAGCAATCAAATTAAAATCAAGAAAGCTATATCCGGGAAACAAGGAGGGTATGGAATTGGTTCAGATTTGGATACATTCCAGGCACAGAATGCGAATAATGCGCCCAAATTAGGTTATCCGTTTGTTATTTATCTCTCAATCCATCAACACAGATCACCGAGTGCTCTGCTCCGATTGATGCAACCACAAACCGGAGCCATCGGAAGTGTGCAATCCATCGAAAATGATCGATACTCAATGTTACATCTTTCCCGTCGGGATCATCATCATCTTCCACATTTATCATTCCGGGAACGACTAATTCACTCATTCACGAATTGTGGTGAGTGAAACCAATAATTTAGCCATTCATTCCGATCGTGAGTGATGGTAGCTTCCCAATTCGAATCATTTTCATTTCCCCATGAATTCCATCAGACACATTTTCAGACGTGGCGAGGGGATAATCAATTTCAATTGAACTGCATTCAACACCCGGCTGGAGCAGCCAGTCAGTGGGCCTCTCAGTGCGGTTATCGAATTAAGGTTTAATTTGCACGCTCTTTCCGTTTGAGAATTGGTTCATCTCGCACCGCACATGAAATCGAGTTGTTCGATACCCACGTTTGGAAAGAAATTGAAAACCCTCACAGCCGAAAGGGCAGAAGAACAGAGGACCTGTCCCCTTTTGACAGTCAGCAGAGTTTACGATTATTGCCACGGAAAAACGTTCATGATAAGTAATAATCTGTTTGCCCGCAACAACTCGGACCCCTTTCCCCCGGGTAAGCGCACCAACAAATACTCGATCCCTGTTCGGTGTATCCGGATGCTGCGAGAGGATTGAGAATCTCCGGGAATCAAAGTAAAGTGCACTAATGACCGCAAGCACGCAATTATTCACAGCACGAGATTTTGTTGCGAGTTCCAAATTCTTGGGCTCGGTTTTATGTTTGCTCGGTCCCATCGCCTTGAATTATGATTTATTAGAATCCCAATATTTACGGTTACTCGGGCTTCGGTTTCGGGTCCTGGTAGGAGAGCCCCGTTAATAACCTTTTTTTTAGGTCGGGAATTGCGTTTAATACAAGCTGTGCGGATGCCGTTAACGGTAGTTTCCCGTTAGTGGGAAGATTTGGGACCTCACGTACACGAACAATGAAACTTGATTTGGGGATTAATTGAATTTAAATAATTCCAGGCAAGTCATCTCGTGACACTGAAACATTTAATCGTTTGATCTCTAGCAATCTGCAATCGTTCCAGGGCGCGGCATCCGCGGGTTTGATTCTTGCTGAATCGTCGCTCGTTGTTGAAGAGAACAGCCACGACATCTGAACCAAACAAGGCGTTCGTTTAGAGCTATCAAGTTGCCTCTTTCCCGATTCGGAAGGGTTGATTGAATTAAACGCAGCGCATTCGCATACCTCCGACCTCCGACCATTCCGCCATCATGACGTGACGCGTTCAGGAAAGAAGGGTTGGAAGGATAGCTCCATAGCACCGAGAAGAGCTGTTCGCGGAATTTAATTGATATGTTTTGCGTGGTGGTTGATGTTGATCGCGGTCGGTCGACGATGTTCTGACTATCCGACAAACAAGGATCTCTCCGCAGCCATCGACGTCGTCGTCCGTCGTGATCTCGATCTCTTGTTGAAATGCAGATCCAAGGATGGGATGGAAGGAAAACAAGGAAGCCTAGGCGCAAAGCAAAAAGGTTGTGAGTGGTGGATTCGAAAGCTTGTGAGCATTAATAATGATATCAACAGAGAACTTATGTCGATATTTATCACTTGTTCGATCCTCGCACTTTGGAAAAAAGGAACAAGACCACAACAAATGCGGTGGAATGAGCAAGGGTAAGTAGTCTCCGACCGAGGCGAGTTCTAACCACCTTACGACGGTGCGGTCTTGTACTTGTCCGGGGTAATGAAATTGTATTTCCTTCGAAAGGCGTGTTTGGAATGTAATCGCGGCCCGGACGCGCTATCCACAAGAACAACCGGCAATCGCGAGGAGAGAGAGGGATCGATTCTCGGCGATGGCGGCGCGATCTTTGCCGCGGAGGCATTATGATTATTGGTTATGAACGATCGAGGTGTAAAAATAATTTATACCATCGGTAAATTGCAAAGCGCAACTATATTTGACCATTGGCGCTGGTTTTTTGGTGGAGCAGATCGGCCAGGGGATGTGTTTTTATTTGCTGTGAACGAAAGGATTGATCATCCGAAATCGAATCACTTCTTTCTCTTTATTCAGTGCGAGAGGAAGAGATGCACGAGAAGATGAGTTTTGTGCAGATGATTTTAGTGGTTTTTGAATCTACCGAAAATAATTTCCCTTTTGCTCCTTTTGGTCAGCGAGTTTTACGTGGTTTAAAAACTAAGGTGTTTGGGTAAAAATATGAGTGGCATTAAATTGGACAGAGCAAATAAATTGAAGGGCCTATGGCCTCGCCCCGTTGTCTGGATAAACCGTTTGCGGATGCATTATTCGATGGAATTTGATTGCGGTTTGCGCCAGGCACACCGCTCCTATCGATATCCTTGTTCCCAAAGCATTATATAAAGTATTCGTTTTGAATAAAAAAGTGGCATTTTAAATTACAAACCAAACCCAGATAAAACAAACGATGAGAGAAGTGAATTGCTACCATTTTCAGTTATCTTTTAGATCTTTACGATGTTGAGCCATATCAACTACGAAGAAAGAGTTACAAGATTAGACTAGATCGAGCATAAACGTAGGATAAAATAATAGTGATCACTTGAAATAAATTAGTAGCATACTCGGAACTTTTCTTCTAACCAAGTTGATCAATTTTTTGTAATTTTACAATTTTGTTTACGGCTGTTTTTTATGAGGGTATATCCACAATCACAAATATTTTTTTATCATAACTTCAAATTTCAGAAATTTGATCAAAATACGATGTACAGAAAAGTTGTTCTGAAGCAATGAACCAATGACGGAAAAATTTAAATACACCTTTCAAAAATCTTACTCAATAATTCAATTTCTTATTCAAAATGTTCATAGCTCAGAACATGACCCCTTCGATGTTTTTAAAGTATTTTTATTAGAAAATCCTTTAGGATATAGTGGTCGGACTCATCAGAATGAAGATATGAGTTTATGAAAATTTATAAAATTTAATGCTTTGCGAATTTGTAACCATTTAAGAAAAATAATATAAAAATGGAATCTAAATACGATTTTATCTGAAAAACTATGTACAGGTCGGACTCGATTATATATGATTCTATAATATAATTTATAAACAGTTTAAAAAAAAAGTTTTGTCTATTTTTAAAATATTACTTATCTCAAGAAAAAATGTAAAGTTGAAATTTGATTGAATAAGTACGATGGAGTTAAAATCGTGATTTTTGATGATATTGATTGAATTTTCACCATGAATTGTTTATAACGATATTGCCGCAAAACTAAGAAAGATAGAAGTTGAGTGTCAAAGAACGAATTGTAAAGCAGTCAAATAACTTTAAGTTGGTTGATTGAAACAATAAAGTCTATTACAAATTTTTGGGATAAAATTAATAATAACACCTTCAAAACTACTGTCTTTTAAGTTTTTCACGTTACTTAAATTCACTAATTTAGATGTTTCACAACTATATTCTGTACTAAATTTCCAAATTAAAGCAACAAAATCGTCTGTGATACCGTACTTTTTAATGCAAAGCCAATTTGAGACGAACAGAGCCCGAAATAAAAAAAAGTTCTATAACTCTGCCATTGCACAATGGTCCAGGAGATGCATTTAAGTGGAAATTAGCATTTATAGCTCGACAGTTATTCTCTAGACAAAAACTGTCTTTGACAAAGTTGTTACATATAATAGAGCGATCATTTTCATGTTGTCAAAAATAGGGTGACCAACATTTTCGATGAAATAAAAAATCTAACTTTCTTATCTCTATAGATAGAGGTAAACATGGTTCGACAATGTTGTAGTCCCAGTTATTTAAAACATCTTTGTAGAACAAAACTTCTTCTATCTCTTGAAATAACCTATATAGCGCCTTTTTCCTAATTTGCGTTGGGGTCACCATTAAAAAACTGTTTTTATGTTCTAACTTTTATATTTCAATTTCTATATACAAACTGTCTTCGAAAGACTTTTAGAACATACTGTTACAAACATTTTGCGATACAGAACATGTCAATATCTCAACTTCACTCAAAGTTTTTGATGTTTCATCAAAATACGTTCTCTGCAATTGTTTGTCATTATTTCTGGGGCAAACATCAATGAAGTTTATTGGCGGCATTTGAAAGAACAGAGTTCACTCTACATAATGTGTGATTTTGAAAACTATGTTATTTTTCGTGTTGAGTAAATTGAAATTGAAATCTTGAGTTTTTGGGTGAAAAACCATCAATAATTTTGAGTAGGATTAGGTTATTGGCAAGTTCTGCACCGCGAAATGTTGGTCTTGATAAGCTCTCAAAGACGTACGAAGACAGCTTTAATGTAGAATTTGGAATATAAAAGTTAGAGCAAAAAACCCACTATTTAATGGTCACCCTAATGCAATTTAGGAAAAAAAACTCTAAATCGATTATATTAAAAGACAGAAAAAAGGTTTGTTCTACAAAGTTAATTAAAATAATTGGGGCTGCAATATTGTCGAACTATGTGTATCTCTATCTATAAAGATAAGAAAGTTAGATTTTTTATTTCATCGACAATTTTGGTCACCCTATTTTTGATAACATAAAAATGAGCACTCTATCATATGTAATAACTTTTTCGGAGACAGTTTTTGTCTAGAGAATAATTGTCGAGCTCTAAATGCTAATTTCCACTTAAATGCATCTCCTGGACCATTGCGCATTGTTCAAATTCGACCATATGCACAGAAAGATTTTTTTCATCAAATATTTCCGTCTATCACCTCCTGAGAGATTCTGGATATATTGTTTTTTGTGTGTGAAAGGTGTTTTCTGATTTTAACGGGATGAATCAAGAATTAAATTATTCTTTTATATTCAAAAAACGAAAAAATACAGGTATATAAAACAAATAAAAATAACATTTTTTTTACTCCATTATATACATGATTTGATTATACACAGTAAAAACAAATCGAAGACTGAATATAATCTAGTCCACCCTGTAAAAAATTTTATCTTAGATCGAACCGTTCTCGAGAAATAACGAATTTAATGTAAATCATGTCAAATCAGCCTAGGCGCTTAAATAAACCACAATTCTGCTCTCAAATAAATCACGACTCTCAAATAAACTACATCTCTTTAAAAACAAACAGTTGCTATTAAATAAGTAACGGCTCTCTTATATGTTTAGGCTCGCAAATAAACCACCGTTTTTAACAAATAAAACAATGCTCGCAAACGAATCACGGCTCTCAAATAAGCCTAAGCTCTCAAATGAGTCTACTCTTTCTAATAAACGAATGCCCTAAAAATATAAACCACGACTCTCAAATAAGCTAAGGTTCTTAAGTGAACTACAGCTCGGAACAAATGTATCGCTGCTTGCAAACTCTGAAATAAACTATTGATCTTGAAAAACAAACAACTCAAATGATTCACGGCTCTCAAATATGCTTAGGCTCACAAATAACCACGATTCTTAATATATGAGGCACAGCTCTCAAATAAATAACGATTCTCAACTACGGCTCTTTGTAAATAAACCACGGTTCTTCTCAAACAAACTGTTTTATCAAGCTCAAACAAATCACGACTCACGGCTTTTAAGGAAAAGGAATAAATTTAGGCTTTCAAATGAGCCACGACTCTTTCCAAATAAACAGAGGCTCTCGGGTTTCTCACAAATAACCCGCATTTCACAATAAAACGAAGAGATAACATAGACCCGTTTATCTGAAGCAAAAACAGCTCTGAAATTGGCCCAAAAATGTGTGGATCTCTAATAGTTCGGCTGAAAAGTTCAAAAGGTTGACATCTAGATAGCGCCTCCTGCAAATCTACTTTGCTATCACAAAGCACCATCTTTCAAAGGATACGTGTCAAAATTTGACAGCAATCGGTCGATTGCTTCGTGAGTTACAGCATTGAGAGTGAAGCAACTTTTGTTATTGAAAAAAGGGAAAAATCCGAATTTCGTGTGTAATTGCATTATTTGGGTTTCGAATTGCTTCCCCATCCACCGTATTTTCCAGACCTGGCCCCCAGCGACAATTTTCTTTTCGCAGATCTGAAGAAAATGCTCGCTGGCAAGAAATTTAAGACCGATGATGAAGTGATTACCGGAATGGAGTCCTATTTTGAGGAAAAACCGAAAGAGTACTATAAAAATGGTATCGAAATGTTGCAAGATCTCTATAATCGCTGTATTGCCCTCGAAGGCAATTATGTTGAATAAAATTAAATTTTGCAAAAAAATAGTTTTACTGTGTTACCTTATAAACTTTTCAGTCGAACTGTTAATAAACCACGGTTTTCGAAAAAAACCGCTACTCTCGAATAAATCGAATAAAAAATTTCAAATACTTCACAGTCCTCAACTAAACCCCAGCTCTCAAAGTGTCTATGAATATGAAAAAATACTCGAATAAAGCCAACTCACAAATCGCGACTCTCAAATAAGCCATGGCTCGCGTAAAATAATGACCACGACTTTGAGCCGCCGCCACAGTTTATTTCACCACGGCTTTCAATAAAACGGTGACTCTCAAATAACCCACAGCTCTCAACCAACGCACAGTTCTCAAACAAGTCACTGCTCTCGAATAAGCCACGATTCTCGAGCGTGGTTTTCTTGAGACCAGCGGCCGCAGCTCAGATCTTAAAAAAAAAAACAACAGCTCTGAAAAAAAACTGTGACTCTCAAATATCCCACGGCTATCAAGTAAACCATGACTTTGAGCCAAGACCGCAGCTATCAACACGGCTCGGAAAAAAGCGTCTTTCAAATAACCAATGGCTGTTAAACAAATCACTACTCTCGAATAATCTTAAGTAGGCCACAATTTAAAGTTGCGACCACAAGTCTGTTTCATCACGGCCCTGAACACTCTCAAATAAACCATGACTTTAAGTTTTGGCCACAGCTCTCAACCGAACCAAGTCTCTAAAAACAGCGGATCTCAAATAAGCGTTGCTCTCGAATGAACGCTGAGAAAGAACACATACTATGAGAGAAATGAACACAAAATGAACGGCTTTTTACCACCCTAGAAAATTGGGTGGATGTGTTATGATTTTTTCACTGTGTCTGTTCGCTCATTAGCAGAGATCGAAATCCTCGCTCGGATGCACGATAAATATTCAATCAATCAATCTAGTTTTCGATGAACCGTGTATTGTTGATATTTTCGTTTCTTCGTTTTCACCGAAAATTCTTTTTCAGAGAGAAAGAGATGTAGAAAATTTCGTACTCGGAAGTTCAACGAGAATAGTTTTTCGTCTCTCATTTGGTACTGAAAATATGGAGCGAAAAATCATAGCTAACTTTACCAACGTTAATCTGTTAGGACAGCGTCCAAACGATCTGCATTTGGACAGCGTCTGAATTGTACAAATATTAATCCATCTCATGTTCACTTCTCGATGAAACCCAATATTGGCGCATATTTTCATGCAATGTTTTCAGCTATACTGAAGAAGTGAAAAACCATTATCGGCATCAAGGAGTCACTGAAAACGAAACCATTTTTCGGCAATCATAACTCACCGAAAAATAAAAATCGGCTTTGCGTTTATCGCGAGAATCGAAGTGAGCGTATAACATTCTCTCGCCTTCTATATTCTCAGCTATTTTTCCCTGTGGACGAAAACGGATGTTTTTCGTCTCAAATCGGCGAGCATTTCGATCTCTGCTCATTAGTAATGTTAGCTCTTTTCGCTACCTACCACCGACAAATAAACAAAAAGAGACAAAGAGCAGAATCAGACAAAAAAATTAGGCTAAACAGAAGAATATTCAGCCCGCATGCTCAGGTCTGCATCTGCTCTTCTGTCTTCTCTGACAAATTGGATCAGAACATAATCCTTGACCTAATCAATGGACTTCTTCTTTTACTGAATGTACTCAATGTATTAAATGTACTAAATTTACTAAATGTACTAATTGTTCTAAATTTACTAAATGTAGTAAATGTACTAAATGTATTGAATGTACGAAATGTACGAAATGTACTGAATGTTCAAAATGTACTAAATGTACTAGATGTACAGAATGCATCAAATGTTCAAAATGTGCTAAAGCCATCGCAATTCGAGTTGGATAAAGCGTACGCTCAATTATCAACGGAATATATCACCGGTCTGATTGATTTTAGAGAAGTTTACGATTTTCCGAACGATAAAAATTTTATTAATTTTTCGAAATTCATATCTCGACTCAAGTACAAAAGAAATGCATAAACGTAGCAACCTTGTCAGGCAAATCATCAAAGTGGGCATTGAGCTTCGTGTTCGAGTTCTGTGAAGCGAAAATGGTAATGGATTTTCAGGTGGAATAAACACGCTCTTGAAACAAAAATTATTTTAAAAAATTGCTCTAATTATGTATACCATGTAACATAGTAACGCATTCACTGCAAGTCTGTGAAAAATTGAACCAAATTATATTAAGGATAAAATTTTGACTGAAATTCAAGGTAACTAATAGAAAAATATTTAAATAAGGATCAGAAATATGTCTTCTACGTCTTCAAATAACATCGAGAAATGATTTTCATTCAAGTTCAAAAAATTTTAAATTGCTTTCGGGCCTGCCAATCTTATACAGAGTGAATTTGCTCTACAAAAACGGATGTATTATTCTGACGTTTGTTTTGTGTCAAAGCAGTTTTGCGAAATTTGCATAGCACCAAATTTGCATAGCAATTTTGCATAGCAATTTTGCATAGCAATTTGAGTCGAACGGATTTCAGAATACAAAAGTTAATTTCGATCGAATTTCAAACTAATCGGTGTCCGGAATATGGGTGACAGTTCGATATTGCTAAATGTACTAAATGTTCTAAATGTTCTAAAAATACTAAATGTGCTAAATGTACTAAACGTGCGAAATGTGCAATATGTGCTAAATGTGATAAATGTAAGAAATGTACAATGAACGATTCAGCGCAGCAGAAAATTAAGCATTGAACACGTACGAGGAGCATTCAGAAACAACTGTCAGTGATTTCTTTTTTAAAAAGGCAACATTGGTTTTGGTTGAAATGACCTCGAGAGGGTGTAGAGCGTGTTTTTTTTTGTTTCCTCCTAAGTTTTCCGCTACGTTAAAAAATGAACAACGTTGTGCGAAAAAAGGTGGCCATTGCTTGGGCAAATCCGCGCCAGAAGCGGTCAATATGATGAAAGAGACTTATGGTGAACTTTGTATGAGCCAAAGAACATATTTTCGATGGTAACTAAAGTCTTGTCCAGTTAGAATCCGTACGGAAGAAATCATTTATATCTCGGAGATAGAATGACATACAAAAAAGAGTGATCAACCAAAAGAAAGATATATTCTTGCACTTTTACAAAAAAATGTCCTTAAAATTATTTTTCTTCATTTCTGATGAAACTTCTCACTTTTCTGGTGATTCCTCCCATCAAACGTTGCACAGCGGTAGTGTCGACCTCTGTGGCCAGTTTTTTCCAGAATCTGGTCATCCCTGCAGCGTCCCGAGCCATTTTTCCGGTCTTCTTTAGCTTCCGCTTCATAATCGCCCAATATTTTTCAATTGGGCGGAATTGGGGGCAGTTTGGTGGGTTGAACTCCTTCTCGATAAAATCCACCCCGTTGTCGCGGTACCACTGGAGAACCTCCCGGCTATAGTGGCAACTCGCTAAGTCAGGCCAAAACTTAACGGGACCATTGTGTGCCTTTATGAAAGGCAACACACGCTCCTTCAGGCACTCTTCCTTGTACAATTTCGAATCCATGGTCTTTGTAGTGATGAAAACCGGCGTCTTCGCACCACAGGTGCATATACCCTGCCAGATCATCATCTTCTTGGCAAATTTGTCCATGAACATGAACTTGAATTTGGCGGGGACATCGCCTCGTGCCGTGGAAAGATAAAATTTTTGTCCCGGAAGTTGGCCGAAGTCCATTTTTACATAAGTTTCGTCATCCTGGAGCAGGCATCCATGGTACTTCGTTAGTACCTGATAATACAACTTACGAGCGCGAGTTTTCGTCACTAGACTCTGCTTCATCGTCCTATTTGGTTGCTTGATTGCTTTGTAGGAATGAAGTCCAGCTCGGTGAATGATTCGTCGAACGGTACTACGAGCGGCACCGTATTTCTGAGCGATATCATGTTCGGACAGTCCAGGGTTTGCTCTGACGGTTCTCAACACCTTCCAATTCAGCTGACGATCGTAGGTTCCGCTTCGACGCTTCTTTTGAACCGCCCGGTCCACGCTGTTCCGCTCGCGGAATCGTCTGAGCACATCACATACGGTAGTTTTAGCGATATCCAACTGTTTCGCGATCTTCGCACCCGACCACGTTGGATTGTCAACGTGGGTGTGCAAGATTAATTTTCTTCTTCTGTCTTCCATGTGGAATAACTCCGGACTTACGGCACGAAAAAATTTGAAACTTTTACCACCAGAAGAGGAAACATTTGTAAACAAACCGCTGTAAAAACTTTCTTGCAGCGGCCACTGACTGTGCCGCTGTAAAATGTGCAACGCGTACGGATTCTAACTGGACAAGACTTTAAGCTTCAAAAATGGTCGAGAATCGCGTGAACTGATTCCTCACGGAGGAAGGCCCAGAAACTCCTGTGCTGAAGTCAATATCATCGCGATATGCACTCCGTACTCCCCAGATTTGGCTCCCTGTGATTTTTCGTTGTTTCCTGAGCGTAAAAAACACCTTAGAGGCCGTCGATTCACCAAGAATATATCAGTAGTAAAAGCATCGGCGGCGATTTTCAAGAATCTCGGAGAAAACTTCTTCTATCAGACCTTCCAAAAGTGTCAGTGACCTTCCAAAAGTGTCAAAGTCAGTTTCATAAAATATATAATTTTATTCATTGCAATAGATTATTAGGGAGTGTCCAAATCAATAGATGCAAAAAACTCGTAGATCCACCAGGGAATGACTGAGCAATAAGCGCTTTAAATTGGCCAACTTCATGATGCGACAGATTTTCCGTTATTTCAATTGACACCCTAAATATTTCCCCGAAAGATGTATTCCTACGTCATGAAAATTAGGTCTATTATCGAAAATAAAACGGAAAAAATATCGTCTACTCTAATCACTGCTTTTTTTCCTTTTTTCGAAATATTTACAATTTAAACAAACATCTGTAGATTGTATTAATTAAAAAAAATGTATAAGTGAAAAAAATGTTAAGGTGTATGTTCTAAGGTAACGTGAAGAAGACGAAACAAATGATGAAAATCAACCTTTGCATTCGCGTTCGCCATTGGCCTTCCCTGTGTTGATTTGGACTCGCTCGTGTCAATTTCTCAAATTCCGCGTCCAAGTCACGATCGTCCATAAGTCCGAGGAAGTCAGCCAGACGCAGCCCAACACACCACCCGCTCTCCGTTGGCGGTGCAAACGAAACGTTGCATTGGTGACTTCGGCAGCATAAATCAATGAATTTCAATTGAGTCGACGGATGACCGCAAATTATGAATGAAAACTGAGCGATTCCAACGGTTCCGAGCGTGAGGTGAGGCGCGCAATGCTGATAATGGCAGTCATAAAAAATGCCGTTCCTCAACAAGAAGCAAAGACTTGGGTGGAGAGTTGCATACAGGTGGTGAAGAAACAAAGACCGGATGCGCAGCATTTGGGTGGCGTGTTTTCTCGTTGGCTTGCGCTTTGAAGTGCTTGTTTTATGACCGATCATGAGCGATGTGTAGAATTAGCGTTTTAGTGGCTCTGATCGCCCAGAAGGGGGAGATTGGGTCAGCTGTATAATTGGGCGAGCTTTTCTGGGTCTCTGTTCAGGGAATTGACCTCTTTGCCATCAAACAGTTGTACAATGGGAAACGAAACCTGATGACGACGCACTTCTTCCACGCGTATCCAAGTTAATCCACCATATCTACGATTATCACACTAGGAAATCATAAATTGTTAATCGTCCGCACATATCCGTTTGGGTGTCGCAAATGTAACTTTATCAGTGGCAACCGCATCGAATTCCGTACCTACGTTGCATACGCCAACATAAGCCTAGGAAGCAGTTGATTTTCTTTCACCTCGCTTTGGGCTTAACTGACGTCATTAGAGATCGGAAGAAAGGGTGGAAAATTAGCCATACATTTCCATTGCAAATCAGGAGTGGATTTGCAACATCTAAATTACCTCTCCACGCCGCGTCTGCTTTGAACACGCGGAAGTGGCCCCGACTCGATGACTAGTGTTATTGTTCATTAAAAAAAAAATGGAGAAAACCTCGTTCGTTGAAAGAGAAAAATGCAAATGCAAAAATTCCTATTTACCTTTTGCTGTGAAGTTTTGACAAGGGGACACCGCAGGGAAAAGCAGAATACTCACTCTCTTACACTACATTCCAGTGCACTCCTGGGAGCAGTAAAATGTGCGTCGAATTTGCTATGTCTTGGATTAGACATGGGCAATAATTTTGGATCCGATAGTTACCAATCCGTTATCGATCGTTAAAAATCAGTTTGTTTTACATAAATCTGGCAAGCAATCAATTAGATGCTCACTGGGAAGAAGCCTGCAAATAGGGTTTGACGACAATTCTTCGCACCAAAACATAAGTTTCTTCCTTAACCCTTTATAAAGCCGTGGAAACTAGGCAACAAATCGATTCGAACTTCAGAGAACATAAACCTTATACATATTTACCTTTGATAAAAAAAAAACTTTTGAAACAGTTGAAAAAATTGGTGGCAATAGTTAGTTGCCACTGCATGTGAACCCTAAAAACACTGTTTGCCGCTCCCTTGTTAAAGCACTTTATAGACCCTTTGGTTATGGAAAAATCAAAAGAGTATATCTAGTGCAGCGAGAAAAAATTTTCTTAATGCAGGACTATGTCTTTGATTTCTATATAGAGGGGTCACTCCACGAAAAATGTAACGAAAAATTAAGGGAAATGCATATTGCGCAAATTGCTGTATATATTATATTATATACCATTAGATAAGAAATTAATTCAGTTTTTTTTCTATTATAACACAGTGAAGATAGTAAAACAATTCAACAAATAAGGGAGATATGTTTTTTTTCTGGATTGTGGGAGAAGAGCAACAAACAACATGTTTGTATACAATTCGGGTACAGTCTTCAGAATACAACGCGGTGCTGATGTGTAACAAGTTTTTTGTACTCAGTTGAGCTCTCACTCATTGTATACACATGGGCTCCGGCGAACGAGCACGCTCCGACCGATGAAATGTTTTGTTGTCAGCACCGTTTTGCACCGAGTTTTGCGCCGTTGCATCGTATTTATCTACCTGCTTTACACCGTACTTGAATCTGATTTGCTTTCTCTGTAGAGTTATTTTTCTTCACACAAGCGTATACGGTTGGTATGTAGGCGCGCTGTTGTTTTTATGCTTTGCTTAGAACGAGCGAAGACAAAGCGGGCGCTAAAATTTAATGTGTGTTTGTGTATAAAATGAGGCGCACACACAAGTGAGAAGCGATATTTAGCATCTGAATTCTGCACCGTGTTCATTCGGCGTTCTCATATTTATGAATTTTGTACACTTCGCACCAAAAGAGAATACGCTTTGTTATGAACGCGCGCTGATGAAAATTAAACTCAAGCGCAGCGCAACATATTTTTTCTGAAGACTGTTCGGGCATTGAGATGAGCAAACTGTACGTGAACGGAACGAAAGAACAAAATATTTATTGTCTTTATAAATAAACATCTGAAACAACTATTATGTTTATAAATAAAAATCCAGAAGAAGCTGAAACAACTCATGAATTGGGTAAAAAAAAATCTTCAAGTGGAAAATCAAATTGAAAAAATGCTTTTCGTTGTATTCTATTGTATTCACGGATACCAGTTCTCGACTTCATATCAAGAAGTACTAATTGTTTTATCCAACCAGTTACACTTCCCTAAATCCATTAGTCCATTCCCCTTCTTTATAAATAACTATTTACGCAATTGTCCTCAAAGGCCTACGTCAAGTTTCCGTCCGTGTCTCAAAGCTCAAAGCCTTCTACCTTTTTTGTATAGACTGACGAAGAAAAATATTAAAATTTGAATTTTTCATCGAAAACACCATTTATTTTATTAAAAAACTTGCATGATCTTACAGAGTGGATTCTAAACAGAAAGTTTCCAATGAAAAACTCATCAACTTGTTGCATTTCCAACGAATTTAAACAGAATTTTCTGCCGGCGCTCTAAAATCGTGGTTTTTCTACATAAAAATGACTCCCAAATTAATGTCGTACATTTTTAGCAGTCCTAACGGGTGTTAAATAAGAAATGAGAATTTTTTCAATACCTTTCAGTAACTCAAACAAAGAGCGTAAAATTTTATTTCTCCAAGAAAATTGCTCTTTGGGCTCCCTAGAAACAGTAGGCGTGTTTGGTTTTGCTAGTTTGAATTTAGTCAAAACAAAGATGGCGTCGAGACAGCACGTGCTCCGCGATCGCATTGTACGGTTCTACGAAACGCATTTCCAGCAAGGAAAAAAGTTCACGGTGGCACATTTTAAGGAAGAAAATGTACCTGTCAGTAAGATATATCGTATCCTGGGTTCCCTGAACGTAGAGTGGAAGGTCGGAAGTGGTCGTCCGGTGACGATGATGACGAAGCAGAGGAAGACATCGTTAAAGAAGCTGTTTGACAACAAGGACGCAACCAGCCTGCGTGACGCCGGTCGGAAATATGGCTGCTCCCACGTATTGATCCATCGGACCCTCATGGAAGATGGAAGATGGAAGGAATCGTCTGCAGGAAGAAGACGAGGTCGCCGGAGTACACGGAGGAGCAGATTGAGACGGTTAAATCACAGTGTCGGTGGATGACCAAAAAATACCACGGGACGTCTTTCGTTCTGGACGACGAAAGCTATTTTCCGCTGTCCAAAACGCATATTCCAGGAAATGATAATTACTACTCCAGCGACAAGTCATCCACACCGCCTGAAGTGAAATACAAGTTCAAGCACAAGTTTGAAAAAAAGGTTATGTTGTACATCGCCATTTCCGACCGGGGCATTTCAAAGCCTTGGTTTAAGCCGAGCGGTCTGGCAATCAACCAACAAATCTATCGAGAAGAGTGTCTCTATAAAATCCTGCTCCATCCTGCATTTAAAATAGCCGTTCTTGTCAGCAGAAGTGAGAGACATGAGTACCAACATAATGCCACAAAAAACCCGCGTAAATTCGAAAGACGCGATACTTTTTGAACAGACCTCGTACATAGATCACTGTATAACTCAGTACACGGAGACGTCAGTCCGATAGTTTATTTGGTCGGCGTTCTGCCAAAACGAACCAAGCGCCATTTTTTTTCAAAATTGAGTTACTTACACCATTGGATGCAGCAAATAATAATATATCGACTGTAAAATGACCATGTCATCCGGACAATTGACAACAGCTTCAAACGAAAAATTCTATGTGGCAGACTGTAAAAAAACGACATTGCATTCAACCAAAGCTTTAACAGATTTTTCCGTTTCGGACAGCTCCTGGAATCAGATGTCGTCGGGATCTGATAAGTAAGACAGCCTAAGGGCTGCCATGAAGTGTAAAAGCGCTGATCTGCATTTTTCAAAATTGTGTTCAACCACAGCGAACCAAGTGTAATGCATTCCTTAACCCTTTCCCGTACAACATCGAGTCTCACTCGTGGGTACTTGAATAACATAGGGCGCTAGAACGCTCAGCAGGTTAGTGAAATAACTTGATGTGTGACGTATTAAATAATACGGGAAGGGGTTAATCAATTTGTTTTCATTTATTAGGATATTATTTTGTAAAAAAATAGGAAAAGTGAGTCCATATGTATACCATTCATGAAATTAGTCAAGAGCCGTTGCAAAATACTAATGTGTTGTGTAATGATATTATGTTAATGACTAGCATGTACTTGGTTCGCTCTGGCTGCAAAGAGAACGAAGTTTTTCGTAATTTTAATTTTGATTTTTTTCATATTTCTAAAGGTACTGAATCAGAAATTGACGACGATGTGTGCTTACAGCATGAAAAGTAGTATTATGTTTGACATCCTGTTTGTAACACGTGAGCGGTAGAATGATAGATCCGATCCGATGATGATCCGACAAGGTTAATTAGTGGGAGCCCAAACTTCAAATCGAAATATCTCAAAATAATGTTTTTGGCGCTTGGTTCGTTTGGGCAGAACTCCGACCATTTATTAATGTAGGACTACATCTTTGATTTATATATAGGAGGTTCACTCTACGAAAAATTAGGAAATTTTGAAATTACGCAAAATCATTAATGCGATATATGTTATATTATATAACTATATAACTAAAGCTAAATGGGTTTATTTTTATTATATCAAAAACAGTGAAGATAGTAATACAAGTAAACAATTTAGCGAATAAAGAAGGCATGTTTTTAGATATTACTCGCTGCTTGAACCGTGGGTGAAGAGAAACAAACAACATGATTGCATACAATTCTGGTGTGAATTCCATGGCAGAGATAAGTGCGATTCACATGCAACATCCACGTCACGTTCACGTCACGTCGCGCCACGTTACGTCAATTATTCTTTTATACAATTCTTATGGAAAAATTCACATACTCCAGCAACGGAATAAGTCCAAGAGAATATTTGACGGAACGGTGACGGGACGTTGTATGTGTAGCACACAATATGCAGATATGGCAGAAGCAGATTGAGTTGGACGGAACGGATGAATACAACGAAAACACTTGGAAAAGTTAAAAAAGATAACAATATTGTCATTCACAATTTTTTTAACAAAAATCATGTTGTTAATGTATGCCCAATTTTGAATCTAAAATTAGGATTGGTCTCATCACTGCAGTCATATTTTATTCTCGGCAAAGCTGTAAATATTCGGTTTGATGCATTTTTTTTCAATTCATGGTTAATATTTATATACTTTCTGTTTATTAGAAAAAAATCCGGGGAAAGCTGGAACAATTAATGAATTGGGTAAACAAGTAATCTTCTAGTAAGAAAGCAAATTCAAACAGTGTTTTCTCATTGCTTTAGCCTAATACGTGTACGTGTTATCGTGATAACCATCACCGGAATGTTTGTGAAAATTGCAAAATTTTTTTTTTTTTTTTTTTATCTGTATTATAGTGACTTTCAACTCATTTGGCTGGTTCGTCACTTCTATTTCCATTTTTGGAAGAATGTCGGGAGTGAGAATTGCAAAATGTCGTTACGGATATTTTTTCTCTCATTGATTTATTATTAAATATGATTTTTGATAGAATCTTGCTTGAGTCTCAACGGAAAATATAAAAAAAATGTGCGGATTATATCGTAACATACAACATTGTCGAGTGAGAAACATAGTTTTATGTATAATTTGCGAATTTTCACGAAGAGACACATTTTCTTTCCGTATTAATTAACAAAAAAATAATTCCATGCAAATTAGAAAATGTACTATCTAATCTAACGATATCAATGCCAGGACATGAATTGCTGTGAAGCTCCCTATGTTTGTTGGGTTCTAGCTAGCATTAATTGTTGTTCTTGATACCGACATTGATACCACTGAACGAAAGAGTGAAGAAACGATTCAAAAGAACTAGTTCACTTAGGGGAATGCGACTGAGCCGTTCAGCAATGCTTTGTCCAAAGATGTTTCAGCGTGACCGACAAGATGAGCCGATGCGTATTAAAAATTATTCTATATTTGCCAATAGCAAGCAGAATCAAAGACGAGGAGATGCCTCGAAAGATGGCGACACTCTGTTATCCCCAAAGTTTCGCCGAGTGCCTGGTTTAAAGTTGATATAGATTTTATTAAAAAGGGTTTTGTCTAATCATATCGTGTTGAATGCACATCTCTATCATGCAGGATATAATATTGAGTACGTTGGTAATGTTCAAAATTTAGCAATGAAAGTTCTAAACTGGCCGCCGATTGAAAGCTTCGAAAGGGTACACTCACGCATACTGGTTCGTGATATCAAAAAGTACTATTGGTTTCATTCAACCAGCTACAATTCCCTGAATCCACTTGTCCATTACCCTTTCCTGTAAATATGCAGCACCCGTTGGGATTAGTTCACTACGGAGTCCACACAAATTTCACAAGGAAGCACTCATGGTCATAAGATGTCTAATCATGCGATCAGTGTTGCCACATTTAAATCTGTTCCAGAGGGGTTAAAAATCCTTCTCATCTGTACTTTTCCATTCAAAAATCTGTACCATCTAGAATACTCATTTATTTACTACAAATACTACATTTACATTTGCAAGTCATTCGTGTGTTTGATGATGCTTATACATAGTTTTTCTGAATCTAGCTTGCATACTATCATGTATTAAAATTTTCGATCTACCGCCACGAAGTTTAATCAATTTTTCTCATCTCAAAATAGCGTTCATAGTATCGTTACTGCGCCGATTTCGAGACTAATTCTGAATATATTCAAAATATATTCAAAACAGCCTCGAGAGTTGCCAAGAAGTGGGGCATAGTGAGAACGTGACAAACAAGGCATCGAAGCGCCGAAAATGCGAGCGAATCCTCAATTCTTTTAAGGCATCCAATTTTTGTCCACCAGTTCTGAAACTGTGAATTCCTTACGGTGTAATTTCATCTTTAGGGTACGGAATCCATGCTTCAGATCTTGTATATTCCCATCGAAGAACACTAGAAACATCTCACAACGTTAATGCTTGTCAAATTGGAAAACTTTCATGGATTTAAAATTGCCACAGCCTTAAGCCTCATTTGTTTGATCAACTTCACGGAAAAACTGCGACAAATATCCTTAAAAATAACCTGTCTTTCGCTGTCCATTATGCTGGTAGTTTTTTCTGCTGCTATTCCGCCCTGAAAATGTTTGCTACTTTTCAAACGATCTTCAAATTTAATAGCATTGGACATTGAAATAACGTAAGATTCCTCGCAGATATAAGTGGGAAGAATAAAAAAAAAATCGGTCAGCTCTTCATGTACCATCGTGAATTCAGGTTTATCGGACTGGAATAAACGATTCAATCTGTTGATCTAAGGCAACACGTACTCCGAAAAAGCAACAGAGGTTTGTCATTAAATCTTCGGGGCCAGTCGATACTCTGCAAGCAGTCAGCCTGAGTTCCGCTCAATGTAGGATAGGATTTTAAGCGGCATGAGTTCCAAAATTTCCTGTATTACCTCAAATTCGTTAGTCTTGATGGGCTATTGGATATTGGATATGTCCTTCAATAAATGCTCAAGATAGTCAGGGATTTTCTCACATGCATAAGTAGCACACCAGTGCCAGCGAATGGCGTGTACATTAGACGACTAGGTACTAGATATGGGCAATTGATTTCTATCAAGCGAATTACGGAATTTTAAAACTCCGTCCGATGCTAATCCTTCAGACGATTCTTGCAAGAAATTCCGTCCTTATGAAATTAATCAATTATTCCATTGTAAATGCTTTTATGATCAGCAGTACCAAGCGATACTGCGGCGTAAATATCGTCATGTACCTTAATGGTGCTTTGTTCAAATGTAAGAAATTTTACACGCGGAAAAAAATCTGTACCAATCTGTACTTTTTGACGAAAATCTGTACTCTGTACCGTACAGAATCTGTACCAAAAATAACGAAAAAATCTGTACCTTTCCAGATAAATCTGTACGTGTGGCAACACTGCATACGATATAATTATAACAACCCACCACAGGCAATGTTTCAGAGAGTATAAAGTCGCCGAGGCAAGCTGGCTATTTAAACTTAAGTTCAAGAATACACTGTAGGCTTCTTCTCGTATTCAGCTAAATTAAATAAACGAAAGAAAAAGGAGACCGATCGATTAATATTTATGTTGGGACGATTTTGTCAATAAATATTTCTATGTACCTTTATGAGCATCGATACAAGAAAGCCAAAAAAATGTCGAGTTTTTCGTGTTAATGTTAATCCTTTCGAAGTTTCTGAACAGTTACAAAAACTCAATTTAAAAATCAGTTATCCTCAAAGCCCTACGTCATGTTTCCGTTCGTGCCTCTAGGCTCAGACCTTTCTACTTTAAATGTTAACGATTGAAAACTGAAATAAACCACGGAAAAGCGTCAAACCGAAGGTACCGTGCATTGATTTATTGATTTCTTTCATTCCACTTTATTCGTTAGTGTGAAAAAGATAGCAACGAAAATGGTTAAAAAACACAACTAAAATGTCGAAATTCGCGTTAAAAGAAAAACGATAGAGAATTGAGGTTAGGTTCGATGAACACAAGAAAAGATCCTCAAATATTGCTTCACACTTAGAGATGAACCAGCCTTTGACTGAAAATCTCTTTAATAAAGAAAGAAAAAAAATTGCTTCTCAGCATTTTTCGAGTGGTGGGAAGTATTCTTTTGAGCTGATCGAATAATATGATTGGACAAGACAGGATTAAATAGCATTTTAGATAAATCAAAGCCGATTATTTTAAAACAAAACGGTTTTACAGGATCCAGTCTTCTTCCAGTATTTTTTAGAGCAATCTTCCAGTTAGTTGAAAAATATTATTGGTAACCCTGTCCACACTTATTCGGCCTCACCGGGCGGCTAAGGCCGAACGATGCCGATTGGCGTAATGTGGGCGCGTCTTTACTAGACAAAGATTCCAATATAATGTTCTATCCATTACTATCCAGAAAATTAACAAACTGAACATAGTAATTCATTTTTTCTGCCGATTCGATGGTCTCATTTTGAAGCTCCATTAATTAGAGCAACGTTCTATTTTCCGCTATCTTCGACTTATCCACACCAAGCCGACAATAATGAGTTAACAACCTGGGAAAAGCAGCAAAACCGAAAAAACTCTGTTTTGGAAACACGACCTCAAAACCGTCCACACATGAGCGATCGCCGCCGTATCATCCCCTTCAGTATTTTGTTTTTGTTTTCTACAATCTATTTTCGTGCACAGTTTAACACGCCGCCATTGTTTTGCATTGTTTGGGCCGGCCACAATCCCGCTAGCTTTCCGATGCTTCAGTCGACGCAATCACCACCTAACGGGGTTTCTATCTATCTATGTGACCACGACGGGGTACGGTATGCGCATCGAAATGCACCCAAAATATTCCCACCGTTGGCTGGTGGGCAGCGCGACCGGCCATCTTCCCATATCGGCGTATGTTCATCTTGGTCGTCACTCTTTACAGCCATTAATTTCGCCTCATTATCGCGGGCTGCGATCACCACCGAATCGACCGATGAAGATGAGGCTCTCCAAGTGTGGGCCTCACGGTTGGAGGAATCGCCGCCTAATGTTGGGGGCTGACCAAGTGTGTGTGTGTGTGCGGAACGCATGTAACCACGTGTTCCCATGGGGTCCACGCGTTTTCGAAGGCTGTAAATACCAATTAACACCCAAGGTTCAAGCGCTTTTGTAATTTGTTCACTAATTTAAACCAAATGGTAAATACTCGTACTAACCAATTTTCCCCCTTCTTTGCTCTCCTCTTCCAGGTAAGGCTGTTCAAACCGATCGTAAACACGTAAGTTGCGAAATATTCGATTGAAGACGATTACAATAAATTTCAAACAATGTTTATGAATCCGATGCCCTCCGCTCGGTTAGAGTTTCACGAAATTTAACAAAAACCCATGTTGCACATAGTTTACGATCGAGCATGATCCGGCAATGTTTTGCTCCATGCAAACCGTCGTCGTGTTCATATGTGCGTGACGGTCAGAACTTTCACGCTCACCAGAGGAACCATAATTTAGGTCCATTTACTTGAAATATTGCAAGGCACACCACCGAGCGCGTCTTCCGCGTTCTTGAGCGCTTACTCCGTTTTTACGCGTCTGCGCACTCAGATGCGCAGGATTTCCTGCACATTTTGATTCCCACCATCGCGCGTTGATAAGATTTCCGCGCCGCGCCGCTGCCATCTCACAAAAACGCGCGCGCGACACAATTTATTCACCGCTCACATGCAAAATGGTCACTAGCAATTACGGGTCGACACTGTCGGCGCGCTATTAAAAATAACGTTCATATCTCGGATCTCCGTTCCCCACCTTAAATGGCGGGAGCCAGCTGATACGGCTAGCAAGAGCGCGCGGGTGCTCTTGTGTCAAAAGATCTCCTATGTTAGTACCTAGAAGAGCAAACAGATCTCGCATCCCGGACAACCTGAGGGAAGGAGTAATTAAACGCAGCGAACAATGTAAGGCGTGTAGATAAAGCTGTTAAGTGGGGATTTATTCGTGGGCTCATGTTTGCGCGCCTGCCAACGCAAGACGCGACGCAAGAACTCCCGTGGAATCCATAGATGAGCGAACTCAAGGATGGTATATACCAATCAACTTTTTGTTGTTGGATACGAATTTCCTGGAAGCATGATTTGAAATTTAATTATGACCACTTTTCTCAGAAAAATGTACACAATAAAATTGCCTCATACATAAGTTGCTTTAATTTTTTTATTTTTTGAGATTAATTCAAAATAAAACGTAGATTTTCCAACACAAACACGATGAGCTCTACAAGCACAAACGCTTCTAGACTTTTACACAGTGATTCTGATTTAATTCTAGAAATATTAGCCGGCTCCCGGCAAGATTGAAGCTAGAAAATAGATCAAGAAAATTTATTTTCTATTATTTTGGGGTAAGGCTACTTTAAACTTGAAAAATCATTCGCCTCTATGCAATGAAAAACGTCATCTTCTTCTCGTTGAATTATAGAGACTTTAAACTTTCAAATTCATTCGTCTCTAACTATAAGAAGGGCCCTTGTGAAGATAACTCTACTTCAAAATCCTCCTCGACCTGACTTGAAAAAGACGCTTCATTGTCGTTCGACGCTCGTCAGCAAACCGTGTCCGCTTTCTACAATATCCATTAACGCTCTTGAAATGAAAATCACAAATTACATCTTCTTAGATACTTGCTCGGTACAATTTTTGTGTAAGGGCAGAGCCTAAATGACAAGTTTTTTTTACACTTTCTATTTACGCGAAAGTTTCTACCCACACAAAAAATGAAATTGAAAAATGTTTTCATTGAGAAATTGTGGAATATCAGAAACAGATAAGAGAGTTACATCGTCTAGAGCCGAATTTAATGTCAATTCGACTGGCCATCGGCAGCAACATCTCAGATTGCAGTGAATCGTTGTGGATGTAAATACAAAAAAATGTTAATCAATATGAAAAACTTAAAGGACCGTCGGAACTCTGCCATGATTATATTTATTCTTTTTCATTGATTTATTGATTTTATTTTATATTTATTTTTATTTTTTGTAAAAATCAATATAACCTATAGAACAATTTGCTAAATTTTTACGCACCCATTAGGCACCTGAGAAACTCTAACATTTTCTACTTAGATTACCGAAGAACGAATTGTGCCAAATATAGTCCTATTAATCGTATGATTAGCCTCTGTAACGAACACAGTGAAATAATTGATGTAACCATGTCAAAGCCAATGCTTAAAGACTATCTGAATAGAATAAGATATAGTTAAATCTCACTGCAATGTTTGGGCAGCATATTTAGTCTTCACTGGTTTGACGAAATAAAAAAAATAATTTGATTATGTAACTTGTTAAAATCCTCTTTTGAATTAAACGGATATTATCCAGTCAGCTCTTTTTAGTTTTAAGTAAGTAGTTTTAAGAAGTACAGTAACGTCTCGATTATATCACTGGGCGTTTTTATCATGAAAATTTTACTAGTCGAACATTAGTAATAATTTTTCGAAGAAAACATGAAAAAGTTGTTGCTAGGAACACTCTTTCTCTGTAGCATTGCTATCCATATATATTATTTCAGAATTAACAAAAATAAACTTGAGAAAAATGAATTTCAAATTTTAACGGTAGAACTAATATTCAAATAATCGCTGTCTGTTTTATAGAAAGTCACCAGGACGATTTGACAATTTGAATTCTAAAGAAACTGTTCTCATTCATGTAATACAATATTGTACCAATAGCTTATCTTCGAAAGAACAAATTGATTTGTAATTTGTAACTCGACCAACTAGTAGGGGAAGTGGGGGCATAGTGGTCACCCTAAGTCACCCGCTACAATTTCCGTTCTTCTAAGATTATTATAGTTCAACTCATTGTTGTTTAAGATAGCATACGGCTTTTACTATAAAAAATCAAAATAGTACATTTTCCATCATTAGAAAAAAGGTGAAAAATCGAACTTTTTTTTTTGCATGGAGGTAAAGTGGTCACTCGTACATATTCAGCTAAATGGGATAGATTTATGCGTTTTTTTTTTCGTCCAAATTTGTTCAAATCATATTCGATTTAGTAAGTAAAGGTATGAAATAAGCTTGGTCTATTCACCTAGAGTCTCAATTCAGATTTTCTCATGCATACAAAAACGTTGTAAGAAATACATAATGTTCCGTATAATGATGCGTGGTTTAATTGGAGTGGCATATTTTCCCAGGGTCGAAGCCACATAAGGAACCTCTTCAAAAGCATAATGTGATGAGGTATATTAGCTCTAGTAAATAGAACATTGTTAGTGGTTATGCATCTATGAACACTTTGCCTCCAAACATCAATGTAATTTCTATGCTAATTAATCGCTGAGATTCAACAAAATATCTGTTCACCTCTCCTAGAATATGTGAACAGTAGTCCAAACTGGTGATTTGTCCAATATATCAGATTGAATAAACTAAATTTCACGAGAAATTCCTTAGATACCATACGCACAGAACTACGGCCGAATGGCTATCGAGAGAGTTTTCGCTGAGTTATGCTTGGCCTCGCAATAATATCCACCGCAACGTTAGTTGCTCGATTTTAACATTTCGTTTGAGGAACACAGAATAAATGTATTGAAATGAAATGGAATGAAATACTTCCAATTGTTATCAATGTAATGTTTTTGCAGATTGGGGGATTATAATCCATAAAACATCAAATTTTTATATGCTAGATGCAGTGAAATTCCTTTTTTTGTGGTCTACGGCCACGTCATTTAAAATGGAAGCAGACACAAAATCTATATATGTTTATATCAGTGAAAAAAAGCATTTGTATAATCTACTGAGCGATTTATTTCTCTACAAATTATTGTAAAGTACCGTTTTATTAAAAAAAAAAAAAAGTAATGTCATAGATCCATATTTAATCTTCATTGAATGCTCACCACTAGCTTTTCATAGAAATGGCATACAACGCATTCGAATTTATTCTGGAGAATGCGCTGGTAAACCCAATAAGTTTATATTCAGAAGGAATTCCGAGTGGACAACACCAGGAATATCGAAGAAAACGTCAGCATTACCTACACTGTTGATCGACTTTAACGAGTTTTTTTTTCAGAGCTAAGGAGTCGGAGTCGGAAAAAATTTACCGACCCTGACTCCGACTTCCATTTAAATGGTATATTAAAATCAAAATAGTTTGCTTTCTAAACCATATTTTATTTCATGAGGAAACTTTAATTTTTTTAATTTTGTTTACTACCATCATAGTTAATGATAAGAACTAAATGGAAAAACTCAACACATTACGACATTTACAAAACAAAAGGAGCGAATCGTGAAAAAGCAAAAACTGTGGTTGTGGGATACAATAAACTTAAAAAAATAAAATAGAGCGTTCTTATGAAAAACCTGGTTTAGGAAAATTTCATATTTTTTTTCAGCAGGAGTCGGAGTCGGAGTCAGTACTAATAATTATGGGGAGTCGGAGTCAGGAAACTTTTATCCGACTCCACAGCCCCATAGCCGGTTTCAACTCGTTTGCAGCGATTGATACTGTTGATTGTTAACTCGTTAGCATGTCATACTCATAGACCCATGTCTCGTCCCCAGTAATTACGCGTTGGCTGAACGTGAGATCAGAATTTAATCATTCAAGCGTGCCAAATGGTTGCGATGAAATTTTTTTAGAAAATTGAACTCTTTGGCACTAGTCGTGCTGCGACTTTTCTCGTTTGAGAGATATTTAATTCACAGGCTATCTTTCTTAAACTAAAATGACGATTTCAGAGCACCATTCATTTTATTTTGGCAATGTTTTCATCATTTGAAGATGTGGATGGTCGTCTTTGACATGGCCAATCGACCGTCTCCTCCCGGTCGTATTTGAATGTTTAATACCAGGTTTTTTCAAATGGTGCTCCGCGGGAAATTTGTGCTCCGCGAAGTTATAGCACATTCTCCCACTTGAAAATCCACCTTGTAAAAAAAATACTTTCAATCAATTCACTGGACATATAGTGATTTATCTCGTTTTTTCCGGCTCAGATGTAGTGTAAATGCGACGTGCAACCAAAATAGAGTTGTTCCCAGTTGGGTAGTCTCTATGCAAATAGGATTTGTTGTGCAATTAAAAAAAATTATATATTTGACAGAATGTACCATTTATTGTGATGCAGTTCTGTGTTACCACATTGTGCAGATTGATCTGGAAAAAAAATGTCATTTTTCCTAAATAGCTCAATGATTTTCCGAGTATTTTCCCCTAGGTTATGATTCTGGATACACCCTCATAACAAATCAACTGGTCGGTGTCAAGTCCGGGGGGACCAAGGGGCAAAATAAAAAAAATCGAGTTATTGATAGCATTAGGTTAAATATTCCGTAAGCTACGTACCACATTTATCAGATTTGTAACGCGTGCAGCAGGAATAAAGTATCGAAATTGTGTTGAACGCTCAATGAAAACCCCTTAAAGCACCAAATTTCAATGTTGTTTTTTCTCGGAATCATAAAAATGTCACAAGGTCATGTCTAACTTAACATTGACCAATTGTAATTAAAGTTGGCCACATGATAATGGAAACAGGAAGAAGGATCGCATCAGAATCGGCTGATTTCCAAGAGATTTGGCGTGGATTTTTTTTATCTCAATTGTTTATTTTTTTTTCGGCTGTTCTCAATAAACACCTGGCACCGTACTCTCCAGATATGGCCCCGTGTGACCTTGGGCTTCTCTCGAAATTGGAATTACCGCTTCGTGGGACCCGTTTTGTCAACCTTGAAGACATATTCGTCGCGTGAACTGAAAGCAATTCCTGAATACAGCTATAAAAAAATGTTTCGATTACTGGATCGTTCATTGGAAAAAGTGTATTGCCTCAGAAAAGGCCTTTTTTGAAGGCGATAATATAAATTTAGATAATAAATAAAGGATTTTATTTAGAAACACAAATTCCCGATTTATACTTGACTGAATGCACATATGATAAATTACACAATAGCTTGTTCGGTGTAAGAATAATGATAACTTCGGTGTAAGGAAATTATGATCGCACAGTAAACCGATAGACAGTTTTGAAAATTGAAAAAAAAATCCACTGTTGCTAAGTACTTATGTTCACAGGTTGATTTTTTAACTTATATATATCCAAAACCTCTGCGAAATATCATATGGTCAAAGTATTGGGGAAATTAAAGAAGCACTTCATTTGAAATTGTGCTGAGAGTAGAAGGTACCAAATATACTATATTCTATAATCTATAATAATCTATAAACTATAATCAGACAGATATTACAACATTAACACGAAAAACCTAACATTCGTTGGTTTTCTTGTATCGGTGTTCATAAATGTACAAAAAAATCTTTATTTATAAACCGTTCCTACATAAATATTTTCTGAACTGTCGCCTTTTTCTATAGATCCTTCTTTCCGATCCTTTTTTTTTTTGTATAGATAGTATAGATAGAAGAAGATATAGGAGTGCGTTTCATCACATTAAAAGCCATTTCCAGTTTCGAACAAAGATCAATTTCGCTAGCGCAAACATCAAATGGACTAACAACACTTGTCAATATGTAATTGTAGAACAAATGGGAATTTAATTTTCCGAATTCTCCCTTCTTCCTTCAGAGTTTTCCGAAAATTTTCAATTGTCATGTTTGGTTGGAATATTTTTGGTTGAAATGTATGTAATATTCTTATTGGACCCCCTCTCCATTCCAGAGGAGGGAGGGGTGTCATACCAATTATAGAAACATTTCTCATACCCAAAAATCCTCACATCCCAAATTGTGCTTGATTAGTTCTCGAGTTTACTGAAGTTTGTGTAATATTTATTTATTAAAAATATTTATTGCATCCTACCTCCACATACCAAATTTGATTTCAGTTGCTTGACTAATTCTCGAGTGATGTAGAAATTTGTGTTTCATTTGTATGGCAGCCGCTTTTCCAAATACATAATCATGGTTCATTTTTTGACTCAAGCGTATCTTTTGAAAAGGGCGTATCGATTTGTGTAAGAGAAATTTTTGATAATTTATATCTCAAAAAATATGAGTCGTACCGAAATAGTGTGTTAGAAAGAGTTATAGAGTATTGTTGGCTTAATTTGAATAAAATATACACTGAGAAGAAAAATTAGTATTCTTTTTTTTATTCACAAAATAAAATTTTAATTTGCGATATCAAAAAATATGTATTTTTTCATATAAAATAGAAGTCATGTAGAAAAAAATGGGCCCAAGATGGTAAAACTATTTTTGACGAACTTTGTGGAACATCGAGTTTTTAGGAATTTTCGAAGCTTCGAGTTTTTGTATGTTAGCAGTCATTTTAAATCAAAAATTATGAATCCTCATGTTATTTAAAACAAAAAAGGTTAATATCAATCTCCCTCTAAATGTAGCCATTCTCGAGATATTTAAAAAAATATTTGTAATTTATTGTCTTTTTAATAGTAAATAGGCCCTTTAAATATGTTTGTCGTGTTATACCATCATGTTCATGAGATTTTATGAATTCACTTATAATTTCCAACAACTTTTCCAAGTACCTTGGGCCCATTTTTTAAATTTTCTGCATGACTTCTATTTTGTATGAAAAATTTAAAAAAAAAAATATGTATTTTGGATATTGCAAATTGAATTTTTATTTTGTAAATAAAAAAAAAGAATACTAATTTTTCTTCTCAGTGTACATTTTTTTCATATTCAACCATCAAAACTCTATAACTTTTTCCAAGACACTATTTCGGTACGACTCATAGTTTTTGAGATATAAATTATCAAAGATTTCTCTTACTCAAATCGACACGCCCTTTTCGAAAGTAACGCTTGAGTCAAAAAAATCCCAATTGCTGTGGAAAACTCATATTTCCTCTAACCCAAACGAAATACACACTTTCATTCGAATCAAAAACACTCATGTTTTGTCATTTGTCGATTTCATTTGGAATTACTCAGAAGACGATATAGGAGTGTGTTCTATCACATTAAGATCCATTTCCACTTTCGAATGAAGATCAATTTCGTTAGCGCAAACATCAAATGGGCTAACAACGCTTGTCAATATGTAATCGTTTGCTTGATTAATTCCCGAGTAATTCAGAAATTTGTGATTCATTTGTATGGAAGCCCCCTCTTAGAGAGGGTGAAGGAGTATCTAACTACCATAAAAACGTTTATTGCACCCTAAAACCCCCACGTGCCAAGTTTGGTTTCGTTTGCTTGATTAATTCCCGAGTAATGCAGAAATTTGTGATTCATTTGTATGGCAGCCCTCCCTTAGAGAGGGTGGAGGAGTGTCTAACTACCATTGAAACATTTATTGCTTCCTAAAACCTTCACATGCCAAATTTGGTTTCGTTTGCTTGATCAATTTCCGAGTAATGCAGAAATTTGTGTTTCATTTGTATGACAGCCCCCTCTTAGAGAGGGGAGATAGTTCTCAAACTATCATAAGAAACTTCCCCGACTCCAAAAACCCTCACAAACCAATTTTTATGTCGATCGGTTCAGTAGTTTCCGAGTCCATAAGAATCAGACAGACAGACAGACAGAAATCCATTTTTATATACACTCGACATAAAAATTAGAGAAACAGAGTGCGAAGTCAGAACTTTTGAGTGATTTTTGACATGCTGTATCTTCGTGAAAAATCAACGCATAACGATGGGAGGCGCATAATTTTGAAGCTAAAACATTCAGATATTAGAATATTTCATGTACATATTTTTATCTTGGTGTGTGTAGGTGTAATGGGCAACAATATCGGGAATTATCGATTATCGACAAAACTGGGATCAAGCAAAACGAAAAAAAACGCCTCTCTGGTTTCGACATATGTTACGTTCACAGATATTTAATAAATATAAAACGTTCACAGATATTTAGGGAATAAACTAGGCTAAAAATTTGCCTGCAAACATTAGAACTTACTGCGATATTTGCAGAATTGCAGTAAATTTTGTAAAACACTATAAAAATCCTGTTTTTGGCACTATTTTGAAATCGATGCAGAAAATTGAAATAATTTTTTTTAACAAAATATCCTTGTGCAGAATTTATTGGAGATTTCAAAACTGCCTTTCAATTTGCGGTGCGATGGTTGTTTATTGAATTATTCATCATCAAAGACGAAGGGGTAATTTTTCATTCAAACTTAAATATCTCTGTGTGGAAAGGTCCTACAGGCACGTTCTTGGAACCAAAAAAAAAAACTAATTGATGAAGTTAATTGGATTTGCTGTTGAGTTGGTTGGCAAAAAATTTTGCTAGTCCAGAATATTCTTAAAAAAAGGAAAATCGATTTTTCATTTCTTCCCGATATTGTTGCCCACCACACCTACACACACCAAGGTAAAAATATGTACAAAAAATATTCTAACACCTGAAAGTTGTAGCTTCAAAATGATGTACATACCATCGATATGCGTTTACTTTTCACGAAGTTACAGCATGTCAAAAATCGCTTAAAATTTCCGACTTCGCATTCTGTTCCCCTATATTTTTGTCGAGTGTATATAGATAAAAGATTTATTTTAGTTGAATACGATAAGAAGCCATTATCATACAGTGTTGAGGGGGCAAACCGCGGCACTGTTCACTTCATATCACCCTGAGCATTATAGTAGCATCAGCATCGCTCCATGACAGTTCGTCTGATAACCGTCGAAATACAGTTGTCATAACAATCCCATATGTTTTCCTCATACACATCTTTGCTAACCACTAAAAGGTAGAGTTCCATCCGAGTGTTATAAGTAATTAATGTTGAAATCAATTTAAGTCATCCTGTAGTAAGCTTTGCTGTATACAAAACAAGGAGACCAAATGTGAGTCGAGATGAATTATTGTAAAGCATATCTGAATTCATTATGTGAATATAATATATTATAGCTTTGAGCTCGCTCACCAACAATTCCCGCGTGCTGCAAAGAATCGTCCGAAAAAAACCCAACATACAGTGTATTCTTAAAATTAAATTGTCGCTCGCCTGCCTCGGTAATATAATCTTGGTCTGGAACATTACCTGAGGTAAGTCGTAATAATTATATCCCCAAGTGATGCAGATTAGCTAATTTATGATAATGCGAGAAGTTTGTGTTGATTTTGCAGTAAACTGATCCCAAAAGGAGCAGCTTATTTATAGGGGAGGGAAAGGGGATGGACAAGGGTATTTAAGGAAGTATATATGACTAAACAAAACGATTAATATTTTTTTATAAAATATCCCGAGCTGGTATGCACGAGTGTACCCTTTGGGACGTCTCCAACGCTGGTCAGTTTAGTTCTTTCGTTGTTAAATTTTTGACATTACTAAAGTACTCAATATTATATCCTACACGATAAAGACGTGCATTGAGCACGATATGATAAGACAAAAACTTTCTAATGAAATCTCTATCAACATTCAACTCTTTAAACAAGACTCTCGGGAACGATATTGGCGAATTTAGAATGATTGTCAATATGCATCGACTCACCTTGTCCGTCACGAAAAAACATGTAGTGGAGATTGGTAAAGTAGTTCACTTTGATTTGGCTTTCTCCTATTTTTCTGGTAAACAGAAAGTTTTAAATATTACACTTGAATTGAAAAAGATACATTCAATTTAAGATGCACAGCTTCGCCGGAAATCTAATTCGATTGTATATCATCACCAACACTAATTTTATATTCAAAATTTCTCGAAGCGTTCTAGTTATATTCAGCTGTTTCGTCCAGCGCAATCTTCTTTCCACATGTATTCAATTCAGCTGCACATTCGTTTCCCAATAATTCGTTCGCAGTTAGTTTGTTCTGAATCAGTTCGTACCTTTCGCGAACGGTTTGCCAATCTCTGCCACAGAGATAAACGCCCGAATTGTATGCAAACATGTTGTTTGTTGCCCTTCGCCCACAGCGCAACCAGCGAGTAAATCTAAAAAAATACCTCCTTTATTCGTTAAATTGTTTATTTGTTTTACTATATCCACATTTTCCCATCTAATGGTGTGTAGTATATACCGTTCTGAATCATATTTCGGACAGCTTCATATTCCGGACACTCTTCAAAAATAACTTGAACTGCTTAACGGCCTGATGATATCACTTTTAATATCACAAATTTATTCCACAATTGATTCTTTAGTTATATCATCAGGGCATTAAGCATTTCAAGTTATTTTTAAACAGTGTCTGAAACATGATTCAGAACGGTATGGCATATATCACAATAACGATGTTGTGTAATATGCACTTCAAATTTCTTAATTTTTAGGTACATTTCTCATAGAGTGACCCCCCTATATAGAAACCAAAGACGTAGTTCTACTTCAAAATGCAGGGTACTACAAATTCATCTGTCAACATATCGATCACAAATCAAAGGTGAACATTCAGTTCAATTGAAAATAATTGTTGCAGTAAAACTTTTCGCTTGAGCATTCTTGGTTGGTTGGAAATAAATTTATCGAGATTAGAAAAATTTAAGAAATCGGAAAAATCCTTTCGTGACATTTCTTCTATTAAGTATACGAACATTTTGTCAAAGATTTTTTAACAATATTTTCAAGAATTATGTATATTTTACATAATTACAATTATGTATATTTTATGGTAATGTATAACGCAGATACAATGTTCCAAACATCTCTTGAAAATTGCAATGTTAGTTAGGCTCTTTGGCAAGGTAAATAAAATGTAAGTCCGTTTCTTGCTTTTTGTTTTCATTCTTTGATTTTTTTTATGCAAATTAATCAGATAGCCGATTTTTATGTCTTTCACATTCGTCCATTCAAAAAAAAACTCTCTGTAGTTTCTGATTTTCTATACAGAAAATTTTTTAAGCGTGTCTAGCACCATCGATCAGTTTTCCTACAATAAACACAATTTAGAATGTAGAAAGCAAAACTCGTGTGTAGATAATGAAATAAAACCGCTACGAGATTGTTTAATCTTCTGTTTATGTTCATTCAACAAAGATATTTTTGTGTTGGGAAATTCACTCAAAATATTTTACTGCTTGGTACATACCTTCCTTCGGCGCTCATTCCCATCACTTACCTCCTCGTTACAAACGGGCATGCATGCGTTCGCACTATGCAACCATCAGACCCTTCCAGGGATCCCACCAGGCATCGCGACGTGTCGGGATGTGAGATTACACGCAAACGCAACGCAAATAGAGGTGCACCGATTTGCTGCGGGAAATTAAAACCTAAACAGATAGCAGTCATCGGATCAAACGGTGCCAACGGTATACCAAAGGACCGACGCGAAACATTAGCGCGAACATGGAAGGGAGATCATCTTTCCTCCGCGCGTGTGTGTGTGTGTGTAAGCAGTAATAAATTAATACATTCTTTATGGCGGACGCCAGGTATCACAGCCTAGAATGAACGATGAGGTAATTGGGGATGTGACAAATCACTTTAGCCGAGGTGGTACATAAAGGTTCGCACTCCCGCAGAATGCTGCCGAGGATCGTGGTGAGAGAGAGCGGGAATTAATTGCAAATTATTTACTATCTTACCGGGCACTAATTAATTTATCAACAAATTAAGAATAATTGTGGTGCCCATCCGCCTGGTGGAGGTTCGATCTACCTTTTTGTTCGTACATACGAAGAAGAGTAGCGCGTTGCCCATAGGATTTTCTCGGGAGAGGTGTTAATCGACACTTCGTGACCACCGACAACGGCACCGCGAGGAGGGTTTAATGCGTTCGATCTGAGGGAGAATTAAGTGGCCATAATTAGCGCTATCATTTGTCTAGGATGAAGTATCAACGTTAACAAGGTGGGAACTGACAGCTGGATGATTGTAGGTGTCATCAGAGTTTATGAAAATGGTTTTAATTTGTCTCTAACCTGACAGCTCAATTCAATTCACACAAGTGTCCATGAACCACGGTGTTCATCAAAAGAACAGAGGTAGCATCCGAAACAAGAACATCGGTCGGTGATTCATATTTTTGTGAATACCTTTATGCGCTGAGAACACGCTAAACCACCGAAAGGTTGCCATGAAACAAGTTCGCGCTCGGCGGCGGCTTGACGAATCTAAAAAAGCAGTCGACCACAATCGCACGGTTGCCATTAAAAATTATTACAATTATTGCCCTGACATGTGCGCGCGCACCCTTTCAAGCGATCATTCGCTGCTCGTGATCTTCGCTCGCTCGTTTGGAGCGCCAACCAGCCGGCAAGAACCACAAAATGGGTGTAAATCTAGAAAAACTTGGTTGGTTCAGGCGTCCCGCGCCTCCTGACACCGCCCCGAGCAAGATTCTTAATAGGCACACAATGTTTTGATCTTAGAATGGGCTTGATCTCTACACGCTGACAGGATCTTCGGCAAATATGAGCAGAAGAAAGGAGGGGGTTTGAGAGGCAGCGACTCCCGCTAATGGTTGTCACAATAACTCATAATTATGATTAGGGCTCGTTCACGACCAATGCCTAACGGCGGCTTGAAGGCACGAGAAGCATTCGTTATATATGAGATCATGAGATGAGTTTGGTTGCAAAGGGCACCAGGCTCTGGTTTCGTACCGACGAAACTGGCACAAAGAGGGAAAAAGTGTCGTCTTTTTCAAGGGCTTTCCCTTTTCTTTCATTATGCAAGCTGAGCCTGGTATTCTTACGCGCTCCACATCCCATCTTTGCTCTTTATTCCGTATTGTTCTTTTAAGTCAACCACCAGCGGTAGGTAGGGTAATGGAAATGTAAATCTCACAAGCTGTTAACATGGTCATAAACAACTGTCTCCCTCTTGGCGGAACTGAACAGAACAGAAGTCGCGGTCAGTAGTAATTGCTTGTGAACGAAAGTTATGCAACAATAGGACATTATGGTGCTGCAGGCCTCCGAACGGAACTTGGTTTGTGGTGGGCGTAAGCGGTGAGAACAGAACTTGCAAGGTGACAGCTGAGAACAAGTGACGAACCCGGAAGTTTATACTTCCTACCGTTCACAATGAGGGAGTGGCTTAGGCAAGGTGAATTCTGCCAAATCATCGCACCGAGTGTTTCGGTGGATAATGTCAATAATAAATATAGCGGAAAATATTAATTCCATTGCGACCACAACAGCAAATAGCTTTAAGGCATATATACGCGATGATGATAATGATGTATGCGGAGTAATTGAATCTAGAAATCAAGATTGGAGAGATTAAATCGTCAAATTGAATTAGCCAATAATCACCACAATTTGCCGGAACGATGTTCGAAGAACGCCAACAATGCTGCTGGTTTGAGTTGTGGTTTGCGGTTTAGTTCCAAATTATAGATTAAAATTTAAATCAAACAACACAGAAATCCAATTCTCGGCAGAAAAAAAGTTGTGTTCCGGAAGAAACTTCTATTTTTATGGGATCATTTTTTCCTTCTTTAAGTTTATTCTTTTGTTAGAAGAGGAGCCAAAGAGAAACAGAAGAGGAGCACAATAATAGCAGAACCGACACAGTTTCTCTTCTATTATTCTTCTGTTCCTTTTCTGTTTCTTTTTTTCCTCTTATGTTACTCTTCGGTTTCTCTTTAGTTCCGCTTCTATTCTCCTTCTGTTCCTCTTCTGTTGCTTTTTTGTTCCTCCCAATTATGACCATGTTGATGGGAAAAATAAATTTGAAATGTGTTTCGGAAGACACTTATGGGATTTTTATTTCTTTAAATTTACCCTTTTTCTGTTTCTGTTCTGCTTCAGTTCCTCATATATTTCCCATCTGATTCCCTTCTGGTTTTGTTCTACTCTTCTTCTTGGCCTCTCCTGTTTATTTTGTGATTTTCTTTTATTTATTTTCTGTACCTTCGGTCCTTTCAGTTCATTCTGTTCCTCTTCTTTTCCCCCTCTGTTCTGCTTCAGATCCTCTTCTGTTCCATTTCTATTTTCCTTTTGTTCCTTCATCTATTACTAGTTTGTAGGTCTTCTGTTCTTTTTTCTGTCCCTCTTCCATTTCAGAAGTTCCCCTTCTGTGCCTACTGCTTCTCGTTTTTGTCGTTATACTTCTTTGTGTTCTTCTCATTTTTCCACTTCTTGTTGCTATTCATATTAACCTTCTTATATATAAATCTCATATTTTATTTATATCGTTTTTTATTTCTAATTTTTCATAATCTGTAAAAAAACGAAGAAACTGACTGGTACTCCTATTAATATAAAAATTTATAAAACAAAAAAAAATATTGCGGGTGAGAAAAATCGAATGACCGAAGTAATGATTGAAGGAATGTAAAATATGGAACATAAGAAAAGTATAAAATCACCAAAAAAGAAAAGAAAGTGTGGTATAAGAAGAACAACGTAAACAAGAATATTAGCTGGAATTGAAGAACAGACATATAATAATAGAGTGTGAGTGAGTGAGTGAAATGAATTTAATAGAAAAGAATAAAAACAACAGGTGCAAAAAATAGAAATAAAAAGAGTGAGAATAGAATAGAATAGAATAGAGAGAAACATAAATAGTCATAACATAATAATGAGGAATGCTTTATTCTGCAAAAATGGTTACAAATTTAATATCGTCCATCGATAGTCACAACCTTTTCCCATCTTTCTGACGATTCACGGATCCCTTTGCGGAAATAATCGGCCGGTTTGTCGACTAACCACGAATCGATCCAATTTTTGACTTCATTTAAATTGGAGAAGTGCTGGTCAACCAGGCCATGTTGCATCGAACGAAAAAGGTAGTAATCGGACGGAACAATGTCTGGAGAATCCGTTGGTTGGGTTAGGACCTCCCATTTCAGCGTTTCCAAGTGCGCTTTGACCGGTTTTGCTGAACTACTCCAAGTGTATCTGCAAGTTCCTGTTGCCTCCAATTCTTCATCTTCAAACTTTTTTGGCGATCCGGAATGTTCTTCGCCTTCCAAGTCAAAATTACCACTTTTAAACCGTGCAAATCACGTCTAAGACGTTCGTTCAGTTGGAGCATGGTCACCATTAACTTCCACCAAAATGCGATGACTATCCGCAGCTTTTTTCTCCATATTGAAGTAATGAAGTAACACTCCCCGCAAAAACACTCGTTGGTACAAAATTCGATATATTCGAAGTGGCAAAAAACTATGTTGCTTACGCTTCAACTTTTTGACATATACTGAATGTCTGGAAACTTGATTCACTGGAATAATAATCAAGTTATTTGTTGTAAAACCGAAGAAACTTACCAGTACATCTGATATTTTTTTCAATTTCTATTTATTCCTCTTTTCTCTTACATCTTCTCAATATCCCTATTTGTATTGTTTCTATGCTCCTCGTTCTTTTGATTTGTTAGTTTCTGCTTATTTTTCTATTCTTGTTATATCAATTATTTCTCTTTCTTCTTTTTATTCTTATCGACATTCTTTTTTTAGTTTTTCTTTGTTCCATTCATTTCATACCTTTTTATATTTATTTCCATATTTTTATATTTATTTTTGGATGGAAAATATCTATCCATTTTATTATGCCTTTATATATTTGATTTTTCACACTTTTGATATTATTTTCATCTCATAATAAATTACGAAAAATCAAATTTATCCTTTTTTCACATCCCTTATTTCTCCATCACTGATTTATGTTGCTCTTATGTTCCTCAATCGTCTTTTTCGTTATTTTCTTGTACTTCCTGCTACTTCAATCATTCCCTCTTTCCTTTTATCCCCATTTTTTTTTCCAAAATATATATTTTTATCAAGGCTCACATGGCGTTAGCCTGACGGGGCCGGAGTTCAATATTTTGACAGTTTTTCTTATTATCTATGTTAGTAATATGTAACCGATTACTCGCGGTCGGCTCGAGGTTAGTATTACAATTGTTCTCGTAATTGGGATGTTGCTGTCTCCAATGCTCTGTACGTGTGCCCGACACGGGATACTTCCTATTGGGATGCAGCTGACCATTAATCCCCATTCTTCTTATTTGAATTTTTCTTCATATACCAACCATTTTTCTCTTTATTAATCCTTCAAGAATGTTTTATTAATCATAATATTTGTGTCTGATTGCATTACATCTCGTTCTTGCTGTTTTTATTATTATTTAGTCTTCTTTTATTTCTTATATTCTAATCTTCTTTTTTTTTACTTTTACTATAAATTATTATTATAATTATTTACATTTCACCTGTTATTGTTTACATTTATTCTTTTTGCGTTCGTTCTCCTTTTTCTTCTACGTTTTGTACAATTTCATTTCTCCTATTTTTCATACTTTAAATTATTTCGTTAGTTATTTATTTTACTGATGAAGATTTCAAAAAATCGAATTCATAGACTTTTTATTTTTTTTTTTTTTTATTATTCATGTGTGTTTATCAGTATTGAAATGTTTAAAGAATTTTTCTCATATTTAATATTCTACTTTTTTACTTTTTCCTTATCTTTTCCCTTTCCTTTTCAATTTTGTTTTTCGTTTCTCTTCATGTCCCACTCATCCATTTTTTTCCACGTCCTTAGTGAGCGTTAAATTTTAGTATGTTTATTTTTCTATGAATTATTTTCATTGCATTTTTACATCTTATTTTAGTTAAGCTTTCCATTTTTGTTGTTTTTTACGCTAATCATTCTCTTCATCGATTTTTTATGCATATTCTCCTATCCTTATTACTTCAATATTTTTGACTTTTCCTATTATTATTAATTTTATTTAAATTACTATTTTGGTACCATTCGTCATTCTATTCCTAATTCATCCACAACTTCCTTATTCCTATATTATATTCCTTTCTATATTAATAGATGAAAATCTCTTCAATTATTCCTCGCTGAATGTTCCTTCCATATATTATTCTTTTATCATATTCCTTTTAATTTTAATTGTTTTCCACCATTTTTTTCCGTCCCATTTATTCTTCTTTTCTAATAAGCCCAACCCCTTTATCTTTAGCCTTCTGGACTTTTTTGTACTTTCTATTATTTTTTATTTTTGTTCTTTCCTTTTTTTTCGTCTTTTTTCATATCCCACTAAGCTTCTTCATATCGATTTGTCAATGACAAACTTTAGTGTGATAATTTTAAAATTAGTTTTTTTCATTTCTCTTTTACTTCTAATTTTTTAAAAATTCTTATTTCTATTGTTTGTATGTTATTCGTCCTCTTCATTCGTTAGTATACTGTTTTTTTTCCTTCCTATCACTTCAACTGTTCCTTTTTTTAATATTATTCTAATACTTCTTATTTAAGTTTTCTTCATACCAGTTGTCCTTCTTTTTTTCTTATTCAACTTATACTTTCTCGTTTTTCCTATTTTTTACCTCCTTACCAATACTTTCAATCGTTTAGTCTCCTATTTTCTTCTTAAACCTCTTATTGTAAACGAGCATATCTAATGATCACGATTGTCTTTTGTTATTGTTTCACTCCTAATTCCTCTTCAATTTTCCATTTTAGCTTTGTCGTTTCTCTTCATGTCCTACCTATCTTTTTTTGCTTTGTTACCGAGCATGAAAATTTAATTATTGTTACAAGTAATCTCTCTCTTTTTATTTCTTTTTCACTTCTTATTTTCCTTAAGAAAATTCTTCTTATTTTTCTTGTTTCTATGCTTCTAATTCTCCTTGTTTGTTGTTTTATACATGTTCTTCTATCCTTATTACTTCAATAACTCTGACGTTTTATTCTAAATAATTAATTTTTTTCCAGCCAATTTTTTTTCGTCCCACATATTCTTCATTGCTGATGAGCGTAACCTCCTTTTCTACAGCATTTTCGACTTATTTTTTGTTCTTCTTATTACTTTATATTTTCATTTGAAGAGAATTGATGAAGTCCTCTGTTTTTCATGTTTTAATAATGTTAAATTTTAGTATGGTTATTTTTTCATCAGTTCTCTTTTACTCCTTATTTTTCCTTATTTTATTCATATTCGTATTGTTCCTCGTTCTCTTTACTCGTTAGTTTATGAGTATGTCTTTATTCATGTTACTTCAACTATTCCCGCTCTTACTATTATTCATAATTTTTATACCACTCGTTCTTTTTATTATCCAACTAATACTTTTTCATATTTCCTTTTTTTACCACCACTTCAATCATTTCTTCGGTTTCTCTTATTGCATGGTAATCTATTTCTTTTTATTTAACATTCCTCTTTTATCTTACATTTTCTAATCTTGTGTTGTTACCATGTTCCTATGTTTCATCTCCTTATATGTTATTTTCTGCTCATTCCTTTATTGTTGATACTTCAATTATTCTTACGTCTGAATTACGCATAAATTTTATTTTTTATTATCCACATTATTGTTTTTGTACCACTCTTCTTCTCTTTCTTTTTAATCTTATACTTTTTCTTTATCATCCTTTTTCAACCCTTCGGTCGTTACTCTCCTTATGTTTTCTTTCATAAAGTTTTCCTCAGTGTTTTTGGTTTGATTTCATCATATTCAGTATTTTCCTTTTTATTCTCTATTGTTTTTTTATTTTTTTGTAGTTAATTTAGGTTTTTCTTTTTTGTTCCCCTCCATATTGCATGAATTTTCTCTTTTTTTCGTATGTTTATTATTATGGTTTGATTTTTTATTCTATTTTTTTTCCTAACCTTCTAATTTGTATTGCCTTGTAGTTCACTCATTTACACGTTAGTTTCCTAGTTCCAACTGTAACGACTGTTCCAGTTTTTTTTTATTTCCGCTCTTCTTTCAATTTTTATTCATCTCTTTCTTATTCATAATAATTGTGTCTTTTTTTATTTTTTTTTCTCTTTCCCCATTAAATTTTTCCTTTCAGCCCCGCATATTATTCTAATTCCTCGTTTTGTTATTGATCTTTAAGTTTTTCAAAAATACACCATTCTCGAAACAGCGTCAAGTCACATTCTCATTAGTCATGTTATTCCCCTTATTATTTTTCTCACTCCTCATATTTTTGGTTCTTCCTCAATGTTTTCTCATTTTCTGCGTATTTAATATTCTTCTTTGTTTTTGTTTTTATTGATTTTTTTAAATTTCGCATGCCTCTTTTTTCTATTATGTTTCGCTCATAGCTAACTAGTTGGTAACTAGTAGCTGGGTTTTCTCTCTTTTTTTAATTTAATGAGGGCTAAATTTAAGTTTTTTTTTTGTGTTTCGCTTTTTTTCTTATTATTCTGAATATTCTAATTCTATGATCCTCATCCTCCTTATGCGTGAATATTTACTTATACTTTCTTTCCTCGGTACTCCAGTAATTCAAACTGTTACTGTTATTTTTAATATTCTTTTTTACTTATTTCTTTTTATTCCCCTCGTTTTACTCTTTCTTATTCATCCCACATTTTAATCTTCTCTGCAATTTTTCTTCCCCTTAATATTTTTTTTATCAATTTGATCTTTCTCTTTCCTCATATTATTTTTGTCTTATTTAATATCCTTTAGCATTTTGGCCTCTAATTTTTCTTTTTGTTACGCGTATCCCTTTATTTTTTGTTTATTAATAGGCGAGAGACTTTTAAAATGTAATCCGTCCACGAAACAGCGTTATGCCACATTCTTATTATTGTTATCATTTTCTTTCGGATTGTCTTCCTTATTCGATGAATGCCTCTTTATTCCTCTTCACTCCTCTCCATTTCATTGTTCCTTTTTCCTCTCCTAATTTCTCTTGATATTCGAATTCGTATTGCTTGTATGCTCCTCATTATCTTCGTACATTTATTTATAGTTTCTACTTATTCTTCTATTCCCGTATTTTCAAGTGTTATCAAATGAAGTTGAGTTTTATGTTTTTTCTTATGTTTTAAGTTCTTTCTCATCCAACCCATTATATTTTTCTGATAAACCTTCCAGAATGTTTGATACTTCATACAAAAAAGTCTCAACTTCCTCGAATAAAATAATATCAGGGTAGCGCAATTTATTCTCTTTTTTGTTAGAAAATGAATCCCGAAAAACTCTCATTGATTGATTGGTTAAAATTGGTTTGATTGGTTAAAGAATTAAAAAGTGGGTAAGCTTTACCTGAATAAAGCTAGGGTAAAAAATGGAAAATTTCTTTATGAATCAGGTTTATAAGAAGAGAGGAACATGCAAAAAAAACTAAATAGAAATCTGGGGAACTCTATGGATATTTTCAAAAACTTTTTACCGCTTTCGTCTCCCTGAAAGTCATTCGGTGACGATGGCAATCATTAGCCGAAGTTCGAGGCTACATTTTGCATATCCGTACATTACGTATGAGGAAAAGATCAAACGGAAGTTGTTTCGTCTCAAACTAATCTTCGGTATTCAAATTGGATTATTGTCGGAACACTGCGAAGATGATTTTACGCACATAAAATATAGCTGAAAAATTCCCGAATAAGACAACGTTCGAACTGCTGAAATCCCACTCCTAACGGGGCGAAACAGATTCGAAAGCAAAAGTAGTTAACTCTTCCTTTCGCCGCACGATTCATCTCTCAATCAGATGAGAAGAAGACGAGTAAAACAAATAGAATACAGAGAAATAATAATAACAATAACAAGCTGGGAAATAAAAACAACACGATAGATGCGGTCTAGAATCTTGTTGACATGCGCCCCGCAGGGAGTGTAAATCTTCCGAGACCTAGCAAGTTGTGCAGAATGGGCGATTCAAATGAAAAGTGATTGCAACGATGGTCTTGGGATGGGAATGTTCCCCTCCCAGCAGCCGTAAAAATGTTGCACTAAGAAGCATTACAAAAATACGAGAGGAGAAGCTCCAGCTCCGGCTCCAGCGAACGATGTGTACGGTTTATTATGAAAGGTAACAACTTTATGTCACGATTGACATTATCATCGTTCAGAGCTTTTATGATCGGCTGTGAATGTGGTTAGAATGGAACACGAGAGAACTTCGGTGTATGATCCAGGGTGGTCGGTCGATTGCGCCTATTAGGAGAAATAGCAGAAAAAGAACAAACTGAATTGATCCCTTCGGGGGGGCAATTTACCGTCGAGCAGCTTCCATTGCAATAGAAGGGGGCGATCTTCTGCATAAGATCTAAGGAATGCCCCAATCGAACCGGCAGTAGCTCCCAGGAGTCTAACGCTTATTCACTGGCCAGCCCCCTCAGCGAACCAAGATAAGCTTACTGGTTGAGTTTTTCCGCTCAGGTGCAGTCCGGCACGAACGCAGAACAAAATATGCACCGCTGATGAATGCGCATAGATTATGAGTTATGGCTCTCATTGCTGAAGCATACTTTCGAATAGCGGCCCATTCCGTGAGGATCATTGACTTGGTTTTTTTTTTAATGGCGTGTTATGAGGCAGTGAAAGTATCGCCCGAGTTTAAGTGACGAAATCATAGTTAGTCTCTCCCCGCTTAAGTGCTTCCCATTAACGTCGGAAGCGTTAACATTCGCAGTGATCGCACATCTCGAGGAAACCAACGCTGCGATGCTGGGAGCAACGAGAAACAATACGCCATAACTCAAGCTGTTTACGAGACAGCCAACAAACAGCCAACTGCAGCATTGCTTCTAATCTAAACGAGACTCAGCGAACGAACCCGGTTGGAATTCGCCCAAGATCTGTGGTCGACAAGGTCGTTGCGGCCAAATTCATAGCGAAGCGATCTGGAGCTTCGTTTCGTTTTCACTTGAGGGACTTGGGTGTCTTCGCGAGCCCGCTCAATCGCGATAAGTGGCAGCAGCGCCTTAAGACGACAAGAGTCCACTCCGAAGGCGCAGGCGAATTATCTCGCTGTCCTATCCGCGAAATGAGTTATGAATGGAACGCGCGATTGAAAACATTGTGCGACATCGAAAGGCAACGAAAATCGTCGTGTTGTATTTTGTGCGGATCTTATTGGTACAAAGGACATAAATTAAGGGAAGATGATTGGCGAGACGACGATGACGACGTCGCTGTTGTCGTCTTCGTTCGTCGTTTGACCAAGGCTCCGAAGATCAGATCCTCGACGCGACTGCAAGCCTGTATGTGTGCTTTCAAAATATGTTTGTTCTCGTTTTCGAGCAAGAGATGTAATCGTGAATTACCGAGAATTGACCGAGCAAAGGATTTGTGAGCATCTGGAAAGTATTAGTTTATGCGAGTTGGGGAATAAGAATGGAGTGTTTGTCCAGACAATCGTAGAGGAATATCTGTTTCGATTTTTAACAAATATTCGCATGATAGTTGTTTTTTCGAATACAGTGCAACACCGCATTTTATATTTGTCGTGATTCGAGTTTTCGATTATCACACAATAATTTTGCTGTGAAAATTATATATTGATATATATTGATATGAAATATCAATATATACCCAAATATATATTGATATTTCATATTCTCTATCCAGTTTTCAAATTTTATGCTATTATTAGTTGGTTCTATAGTCTATAGTTGATGTTCAACATAAGCGGAACATTTATCGCAATTGTACACAGATAATCTGCAATACTCCTTGAATTCTCGTTACCTCCAAAGATAACATACTTTCAAAGCTGGTAAACTTCATTGCATGTTGTGTGGTGCGACGAGAAAGACAACATCCAACTCAAGATTAAATAAGGAAAAATAAGGAAAAACAAACAACAAAACAAGATAATATTGAATATAAGGAAACCTTGGAACAAGAAGGAACAATCAATAATGGAGGACTAGAAAAGGAACGAACACTGACAAGAATTACCAAAAGAACAAGAATGACACTGCTTCATGATTGAATTTATGTCCAAAAATTTCAAGCTCAAAGAATAATTAGAAAAATATACACGAAAAGAGGATAAACTGCACGAAAAAAATTGAAAAAAAAAAGACTAAAATAATACGAAGAATTAGAAAAATGAAATAATTAGGACAATAGTTAAAGGGGTGAGATAAAAGTAAAATTAAAACAAGTTGAATAAACAGTAGAACTTTAGTAAGAAGATTAATAATAATAGTAGCAGTGTGTTATTCAAATAACAAAAATAAAAGAACAGTCACAAACTAACAAATAAGGAAAATGATGCTCATAGAAACAATACATATTAAACGAATAAGAGAGAAGAGAATTAGACTATAGAATTAAACATACTAAAATTAAACGCTCTTTGCAAATGGAATGGAATGCAAAATAGATGGATATGGAGAGAAACAAAAAATCAAAAGGGAGAATACAGAAAATGTGGAATAAACAACATCAAACGCTGAATATTGTAAGGGAGAAAATGATAATAATGAGTAAACAGAAGCAAGAAAAATGAACATAATATGAAATTGAGAAAAATAAGGAAAATGGCAAGAATAACAAACGTGGGACGTGACGTTGTCTCCCAATGGAAAGAAACAAACAGGAAAGATAAAAATAAACATATCTGGATTTAGCACACTCGTTGTCAAAGCAAGAAAAAATAACAAAGTAGATATGCAGAAAAACGAGATAATAAAATGGAATACAAAGGCAAAACAAAAGAAATGAATCAAAAGCATAAAGAAAATGGAAAAAAATATCAACTAAAATGAAAACAATATGAAAAATAAACAAAAATAAAAAGAATGACAGGAATAAATAAAATTTGATATAACGCTGCTTAGCAACGGCTTAGTTTTCGGAAACATAACGCCCACTAAGATAAGGAAGAATTAGAAGAATAACGGAATAGAAAGGGAAATGTAAAAGGAAAATCTTTACAATAGAATGTCATAAGACAAAAATAATGTTAAAAATAAGAATAATCAAATAATTTTCAGAAAAATTAAGGAAAAATACATAAATTTGCAGAGAAAAGGGGGAACAAACGACATTTAATATATAATATGGGTATAAATAAGAATAATTGAAATGGCAGGAACAGAAGATAAACCGAAACTAACGAATAATGAAAATTGAAAAATTGAAAAATAATGGATAATAAAGATTATGGCTAGAAGTTTAAGCTCAGTTCTAACATGAGACAAAAAAGTTAGGGGGATATGAAGATAATCGAAAAAGGAAAATTGAATAAAGAGGTGAATAATGAATGAGTTAAATAAAAAAAATAACAAATAAATGGAAAAAAATATGAAGAATAAGAAAAAATAACTTCAAATTCATTTAAAAAAGGAAGTAGGAGAATATGCGGGGCAGAAAGCTGAAACAAAGAATGACAAAGGATGAATAAATTGGAACCATTGAACCAATAAAAATAAGAAAATTAAGAAGAAAAAGATAAATATGGAATAAATAAAAATTATAAATGATATATAATATATAATGCAATAGAAAACAAAATAAATGTGAAGGAGAAAAATTAAACACCTAAATGTATTATTAATGGAATATAATAAATAAATAAGTGAAATTAAACCGTATAAGATGAATAAGCAGGAAAAGTACAATTCGTTCTACTCAAAAGAATAATGTAATTAAGAATTAGAATTATAGCATAAGTATGAGTAATTAAGTGTACCCGTGGCCGAGTGGTTAGCGTCTCACATTATCATGCCGGGTGTTCGGGTTCGATTCCCGTTCTGGCCGGGGGATTTTCCGTCAGAGAAATTTCCATCGACTTGCACTGTGGTCACGCGTATTCTAGAGCTTGCCCCTCGTAATACATTCAAGGCGTGTTATTTGGCTTAAGAAATCTCAACTAAGTATTAATAAATGACGCTAGTTAATGCATACGTCGAGACGGCAAAAGTTCCACAGGGAAGGTTAACGCCATTCAAGAAGAAGAAGAAGAAGTGAGTAATTAAAGAAACAGGAATAGAAGAATAATCCAAACGAACGAATAAGAAGAATGATGAACATAGAAAAAGAAAGGAAAATAACAAACACAATTCCTCGATTCCTAATATAGCACATCAAAAGTTCGCGCTAATTGAAAAGCGAAAAAAAGGATTCCAAAGATACAAAGAGAACCGAAAAAAAAACAAAGAGGTATGAAAAAAAAACAAAAATATTACCGGTGAATATATAAAGGAATCTTCCGGATAAAGGAAGAGAAAGAAAAATTAAATACCTAAACAAATAAATCAAGGTATGAAAAATAAGCAATAATTTAGATATAAGCTGAATAAGAAAACGAACAAACCATACTTTTTGGTCGAAAGAATATTGTAAGCAAGAAAAAGAATAATAACATAATATGAGTAATTGAAGTAACAGGAATAGAAGAAGAAGTAGATAATGAGGAGCATTAAAATGAATACAAGGAAAGTAAAGAAAAATAAAAAAGAAATAGAAAAAGTAAATACTTCAAAGAATAATCAAAGGGAAAACAAATATCTTTATTTCAAAAAAAAAATTCAAAAAATAGAGAATGAAGAAAAAAATTTATGTAAATGGTAATGAAATGTTTTTACAAGAAAGAATAGTGGACATTTGCTATGAATATTGACTTCTGAGATATCGAAAACCGGAAGATCGGCTCAAAGGTTATAAATTTCTGAAAATTTATATATTTAGTTAAATCGATATAAAATATAGGAAAAACAATATATCTTAAAAGCAAAATATAATTGTCAAAATTTGGATACGCTTCGTAAAAAGTATGAGCGTTCCTAAAATGTTTTAAATAATCAGACTTTCTTTGGTTTTGACACCTCAAAACACGTAGAAACTAAGAAACTTTGATGGTTTCACTGATATTAAAGATATTTGTGTTGCGGTTTAGCTTTTTTTTCCAAAAAAAAGTTAACATTCCATTTGCTTGTAAAAGATCAAAAATTGGGAAATCAGTAACCATACAAATAAAAAAACCAAAAAGGCGACAAACCGGATACAAAATTATACAAGGAATCGTTTCTATTGTTATTTCTTACAATTTCCATTTTGTGTTTTGCATAGAACTCGAATGACCCATTAATTGTCCAATTAATGCCTTATTGTTACGAAGACTCTCCTAGTCTGCGAGGCAGCCATACACTGAAAATCATATTCAAAGAGTAATATCAAAAAATCTTTCTTTGAATGAAGCCATGATAATTAAACCCATTTTTCTGAATTTTCTTCAAATTTTCTCCACATTCGCATTTAAACCTTTATGCTTCTGTAAAAAAAATATTCGATATTGAGCAAAAATTCTAAACATACCGCTGTTCGCCTTTTCGAATTACAATTCATTAGACTCAACGTGAAAACTTATCGGCATGCATGACTAAACTCCGAAGAATCCATAAGACGTTTCATATTGTTGCTGACTCCTTCTGTCAAGCTGTCGGAAAATAAGAGTGAAATTGGTGGATTTTGCCCCGAAGGCTGTGGTTTCGGGATCGCCCGAAAAACCCAGCAAGAACGGGAGGATCGCATTTCTCTCGCTCTGCTCAAATGTTTGCAATTGAAAAGGGTAACATTTTTCGGTGCGGCCGCGGCATCCGAAGGGACGAACCGGTTGATCATTATTTATAAATTATTTTCGCGTAAACATGCGCGCATATGCATGCAATGTTTTTTTTTTTTTATTTTGTCCAAGGTGCACCGATGATGCACACGATTATTATTTATTATTAACAGCGAACCGGGGGTTGATTGTCCTCTCGACGGATCCCGCGAAAGGCGAAGGGAATCCGCAGTGGATCATTTTGGGGCTCTCCCCGCTCTTTATTTCCCGTGGTTGAGCTCAAACTCGAGAGGGATCCTTTGTGAGGTGCAAACACTGATTTTGCAGCAGTGAATATCTGAAATGAACAAACCGAGATGACCGCACGGAGTGTCCTCCAAAGTCAATCACCTTGGAGAAGGCAGTTGTGCACAACGGCGACCAAGTGACCATCCATCCGTTGTGTTACGGTCAGAACGCGCGAAGTGCACCGAGTTGGAGTGCGATTAATTGCTTCTCAATCGGTGTCTTCACTTTTCACGGATGGTTGCGCTCACTCGGACCAATCGGATTGTTTTGACGCGGGGCTGATGCTCTTCCCAGTTTGGCTCTCTTTGATTGTTCGGGGGATTACCGTTAGGCCTTGGTGACCGAAGATCTGAGTGATTCATCTGAATTCTTTGCGGACAAAAAAAAGTTCTTCTTTCATTAGCGTGGCATGTTTTGAATTCCGTTAGATGTGGTAAAAGCAAACGAAACTCTGCAATCTACTGATCATATGTGGAATAACAAATTCCGTAATTAACTGACGATGGACCATGCTATGCAACAATGTCATGAGTTGACACAGGTCTGCGGTTTGTTGTTTCTTCTGTTTGAATTTGATTAATATTTTTATGAACTAGTGATATAACTTGGGATGGCCGATTGCACATAGAATGGTATCATCGTTCATCTATGAAATGCACGGCAGATGTTTGCAACACTTCGGAGATTGTAACGGTGATGAATTCTTCATTCACCCCTACTCTGCTTTCCTGAAGACAGATCATGATGGCCTTCCCAAAGCAAGTTCTGTGATTCTTAGTGTAGAATTCCGATGTAACTAACACTTGCAGATACTGGTTGAAGCCTATGCTCAGCTCTGCATGCTGCATATTCATCTTAGAAAACTCTTGGTGTTCATACTGTATTTTTGACTCTGATGAGTTGTGATAAATCTTGGTTTTAGGCAGGTGATATAAAGCGGCTCCAAAAATATTTTCGATTGAGTTTTGGCATCGCCAAACCCCTATCCCTTCACTATTGTTTCATCATCGAACAATATTGGGTTTCAAGACTAGATCTTTTAACACATTGCGGACCGCTCACGAGTTTTCTCGTGTTTCGCGTTCCGTCTGTTACGGATGGATCACGAAATAACCCGTGTTTTCTACACTTGAAGTTTAAATCCTTGGTTTGCCAAGAACCTACCAAGGCCTACCGATGACTCGCCTTCGTTTCATCCACATCGAAGGAAACAGTCTCATTCGTGGAATCCGAACAAATGAAGTGTTCAAGTTTGCCCCAAAACGTACGGTACTTAAAGTGTTAAGATGAGGATAGCTCAACAGTATGAGGCATATTTATACTTCCATTGTTTACCTCATTTGAATGACCTTAAATGAAAATGATTATGATATAACGTATGTTATTCAATGTCAATCGAAAATTTGATTTTGTATTTTTTTTTCGCGTTGACGAAATTGAGCTTTTCGTTTACTCAATTTGTGGAGCGGAAATGATAGTGGATTTCCAGGTCGAATAAATAATTTTTCAATATAAAAAAATTAATGAAAATCTTTTTCTTATGAGATGTGTACTTTATGTAAAATAGTTACATTGTGTTTTGCAAGTGGTGAAAAAATTCCTGACCGAGCATTGTGTCTGACAATGGTTTTAATTTTATAACGATATTTTGATACCAGTCCTAGCTATAACCGCGACATAAAATGCTCGCGAAAGTATCCTGAAAATGCAAAGGAAGTCGCAAACATAGTTGGTGGATTAGTTTTCACGAGGGCCAGCACGTTTGTTGTCGAAAAAACTCTCTTAAGTGGACTGTTATAGACAGAAACTATCGTATCATTTAATTCTTTTGAAGTTGATTCGAGCTGTTGAATCAACCTTATTCTTGTATTAAGAATTTTTTACTCGAGTTCAAATGAATATCGTTCCCAGTTGGTTTTTCTTGGATCACAATGTGTACTGTCAAGTCACCATTCCATTCGAAGACAATGTGTCTGTGATCAGACATAGACGCCTCGTCCGAAACGTGCCAGTTGTGTATTTTCAGTTTTCAGAAATGATAGTTTTTGAAAGATAGAAGTCTTTTTTTCAACTCCAGTTCTTCTACCAATAAAACATGACGCAGGTTAGGTAAGGTATAGAAAACGAAATTTCTGAAGAAGATTAATAGACGAAATAAAAATCATCAACAAAACAATCACTGGATTATTAACACTAGAGCTACCAACCGGTCAAAATGACCGGTTATATGATTTGTTCGCAAGATTTTGTGTTGAAACTTATTTTTATATTAGGCTGTCAAAAAAGCCCTGCGGTATTTTTTTTTTGAATTTCCATTTGTTCATAAAATTAGTTACAATCATCTGTTTTAAGTCAAATATGCGCCATTTTGTTCGATGACTTGTTCCCAACGAGATGCCAACTTCATAATACCCCTGTTATAGAAGCTCGCTTCCTTATTGGCAAAAAACTCGGATAGCCAATTTTCACAGGTCTCTTTTGTGGCTAACTTCTGACTACCTAGCTCGTTCGCCATGGACAAAAACAGGTGGTAGTCACTTGGTGCAAGGTCTGGACTATACGGCGGATGCAAAAGAACCTCCCATCCGAGCTCCCGGAGCTTCTGGCGCGTCACCAAAGAAGTGTGTGGCCTGGCGTTGTCCTGATGGAAGACAATGCGGCCTCTGTTTATCAAAGATGGCCTCTTCTTCATGAGTGCTACCTTCAAGCGGTCCAGTTGTTGGCAGTACAGGTCCGAATTGTGCGTTTGGCCATAGGGAAGCAGCTCATAATAGATTATTCCTTGACAAGCCCACCAAACACACAGCAGAACCTTCCTGGCCGTTAATGAGGGCTTGGCCACCGTCTGAGCCGCTTCAGCGAGCTTCGACCACGACCGTTTGCGCTTCACGTTGTCGTAAGTGACAACCAAACTAAACACAGCATGGTTTCGTAAAAGGAAAGTCAGTTGTGACGAACCTATGCGAATTTTACTCTACCGTAACGGATTATATATCTAAAGGGTATCAGGTGGACTGTATATACACAGATATGAGCAAGGCATTCGATGTAGTAGGAATAAGCAGCATAATGCGCGCGGTGGCTGATTTCGACATTCACGGAAAAATGTTCGAATGGATTGGGACGTATCTGGAGAGCAGAACACAATATGTGAAGGTGCACAACAACGCATCCAGGTCTTTCGGTGTTAGTTCAGGTGTTCCGCAGGGTAGTCATTTGGGGCCTATTCTGTTTGTCATGGTCATGAATAAACTACCATCATGTTTGGCCAACGCAATAGTGCTCATATACGCAGACGATGTGAAGATTTTCTTGCCCGTGAAAAACATCGATGATTGCCATCTTCTTCAGCAAGATTTAGTCAATTTTCGGAGATTCGTCGAGGGCAACGGACTGAGTGTAAACCCCAGCAAGTGCTCCGTTATTACTTACACCAGGAGAGCTCAGCCGATAACTTTCGACTATAGGCTAGGAGGTACAGATCTACAACGAGTAGAGTATGTCCGAGTCTTAGGCGTGACGATGGATCAATCCCTCACGTTTAACCTCCACCTAGAACGAATAGTCAAGGAAGCGCTGCAACTATTTGCTCTCACTCGTCGTTTTGGGCAAGAATTCACTGACCCGCATGTAATTCTGAGGATCTACACCAGCCTTGTACGGTCTAAACTCGACTTTGCGAGTGTAGTGTGGCAACCGCAATACGATCTGCATATCCAAAGATTAGAAAATGTCCAGAAAAAGTTCCTGAAGTTTGCGCTGAGGAATATAGGATGGAGAGGAGAACACCTGCCAGTATACGGAGATCTCTGCTGTTTAGTAGACATGGATACTATCAAAAGTAGACTCAGAATCGCGGATATGACTTTCTTCTGTAAACTATTGAGCGGACGGATAAGAAGTCCGTGTCTCTACGAACGGATAAATATTAACACCAGCCCCGTTTCTCTTCGTCGCCGGAGGGTTTTTGATCCACCTCTGAGGTCCAGAAATTACACCCAGCACGAACCTACAACTCGATTCATGCGTGAGTTTAACATGCTGCAAGAAGTGATTTCCATAAATATGACAACAGAAGAAATTCGAAGAAGACTACGATTATTTTTAAGAGATCAACTAAATGTATAAGTGATGATGTGTTTTATTTCTGTTTTCATGTTTAGTCTTTATGATGAGTTTTATTTTCCATGTTTAGTTTTTAAGAAAGATAACGGGCTTGCAGCCTATAATCTAATAAACATTACATTACTGTCAAGGACTATATTATAGCGCGCAAAAATACCTTTCCAACAAGCTATAGTATGAATCGATACAATGAATACAACTAGAACTACGCGCGTACAACGACACCCCGCGGAAATACCGCAGGACTTTTTTGACAGCCTAATATTTTTTAATGATGTTATGACTTTTTCTAAATTCATGTATTGATCAATATTATAAATTATTTTGGTCTCTAGCTTCCATTTTTCCTGATATACATATGTGGTATGCCTATTTCTACCGACCGGTCAAAATCACCGGTCGTGACTTTTAATATTTATAAATCCAAAATCGCTTGGGAACAACGTCAATCTGCCACTACGGTGCCAGCCAATCTAAATTTCCGGAACAATTACTGCTTCTAAACCACAAAATTTGGAAATTTTTTAGAATTTTGCAATATATTGTGATGCAATTTTATTTTCTCATTGACAGTTATTGTATACGGTAGAAATAGGTGATGTTGAAATACTCACAGTAATGTGGACAATTGGGTTGATTTAATCAAAAAACTGGTATAGTAGTTTGTAGTATAAGTAAGTTGTGTATATTTGTATTATATTGAGGGGAAAAATAAAAATATTCTAAATATATATTTTTATCTAGTTATAAAACTTAACCCAAAAATGCAAAAATGTTTTAGAGGACGTAACAGATTGAAGAGAAGACTTTGCTGATATCGATCAAGATGTTTGTGGAATTAAATTCTGAAATTTGATCAGAATCTGAAATATAGATGATCAAATCATAAGAAGAAATGTTTGTTTCCTCAGAGAGCAATAGTGCAGAGAATCAATTTACGTAGACTAAGAAGAATGTTGATACTGTCGTCATCTTTGGATGAGAATGACCGTCAACATAGCTATAAATTCTCCTGATGGAACTACAGTAGAACCCCGATTATCCGCGAAATAGTTGGGCTAGGCCATCGCGTATAACGAAAATCGCGGATAACGCAATACAAGACTAAATATGAGGCACAAACACGAAAAATATATACTTTAGCATGAAAACTATGTTTCATCAATACAGAAATTATTGAACTATCAATCTGTAAGGACGTGTACATCAGTGATCAGATAATGCGAAAGCCATGACCAAAACAAAAAAGCAAGACTCTACCACTCACTAACAAATTTCGGGAAGGTTTATAGATTTACTTGGGGACTCACTTTCGCGGATAATCGAGGTTCTACTGTACCTGCACAAAAAGCTGAATGCACTCCAGGAAGGATATAAATAAACAGCATTTTCCAAGCAATAATTGGAGGAGTAGAGTGTGTGTATATAAGGGGCGTAAAGTATAAGGGGCGAACACGAAATTATTGCGACACCGAAAATGTCATGCCAATTTTCTTATAATGTTTAGAATCAAACCAAAATTTTAGGGTAGTTTTATATATATATTTATTTCAAAAATCAAAAGAAAAGTTAATCGATGGAGCCTTGAGTGTAAAATTGAACGCATTTTCGCTTGATGCCCTCCATCAAAGTCTTTACAGTGTCATCCGGTACCAGTTTCTCAGTTTTTTCCATTTTCTTAACATGTCCTTCTCGTCTTTGACTGTCTTCTTGCTCTTCCGAAGTTCCCGCTTCATTATTGCCCAGTACAGCTCCACCGGGCGCAGCTCCGGACAGTTTGGCGGGTTCATGTCCTTTGGAACAAAATGGTCAGAATTGGCCTCATACCACTCCAGGACACTTTTAGAATAGTGGCATTATGCCAAATCTGGCCAAAATAGCGGAGCTTCATCGTGCTGCTGCAAGAACGGCAAAAGGCGTTTCTCGAGGCACTCAGATTTCTAGATCTCGCCATTTACTGTGCCCTTTGTCACGAAAGGCTCACTCCTCAGTCCGCAAGAGCAGATGGCCTGCCAAACGAGATATTTGGAGGTGAACTTCGACATTTTCTTCTTCTTAAATTTGTCGTCCACATCGAACTTGCTCTTGCCGGTGAAAAACTCCAACCCCGGAATTTGCTTGAAATCGGCTTTTATATACGTTTCGTCGTCCATCACACAGCAGCCATATTTTGTCAGCATCTTCTCGTAGAGCTACCGTGCCCGAGTTTTAGCCGTCGACTGTTGCAGCTCATCGCGGTTTGGGAAGTTCTGTACCTTGTATGTATGTAGCCCAGCTCTCTTCTTTGCAGCTTCTTCTTTTTAGCCAAATCACGGCTTGAGACGTTGTAATTTACTTTAATCATCCGCTTCACCTTTCCCTCCGTCTTTTTGTTCTCCGGTCCCGATTTTCTTCCAGCTTAAAAAAAAAGCTATATGTAGAGCATATGGGAAATCCAGCTCCTTTGCCGTGGTCCAACGTCAACCGCTCCTGGAACCGCTTCAACACTCTGGAGACGGTTGAATGGTGAATGTTCAACATTTTTCCCAACTGCCGGTGCGACCGGTCAGGAAATTCCAGGTGTTTGGAAAGAATTTGTTCTCTCGACTCGCGTTGGTTCACCTCCATTTTCGTTGAATCGAAAAACACGACTTCGAGTTTGACAGCATGTACACAATACACATCAATGAGAAAGTGTGCGAAATTTGGTTGATTCAATGGTAAAAAAGTTTAGCCCTGTTGAATGTGTCGCAATAATTTCGTGTCCGCCCTTTATGTGTGAATATCATCACTCCTTACGATCGTCGCATGAAAACGCATGAAAACGGAAGTTACGAATCGTTCATTTGGAGGGTATGCATAGCATTTTGTAATTTTGGTACAGTGTGCGATGAAGCTCTCATTTACTCCAAACTATGATCGATCGGCTAGAAAAAATGGCTGAACGTATCAATATGAAACTTTCACAGGAGTTTAGGGGATACACTATGCTGATAATTTACCTGCTAACATTCAAATTCACTGCAATATTTGCAAAATTACAGAAGATTTTACAATATAATATGTTGTCCACACGTAAACGTAATTTTGACACTTTTTAAAAATTGATGCAAAACATTCAAAATTTTTTTTTTTTCATCAAAGTAACAAATTTACTTTATACAGAATTTATTGGAGTTTTCAAAACCATTTCTCCGTTTGCGATGCGATAATTATTTATTGAATTATTTATCATCAAAGATTAAGGGGTAACTTTTTATTCAAGCAAAAATATCTGTGCATGTAAAAGTCCTACATGAATGCTGTAGGGATCAAATGAAAGCTGTTTATTAAACAGGTTGATTGGATTTGTTATTGTGTTGGTTAGCAAAAAATTGTGTTAGCCTACAAATAGTTTGAAAAAACAGAAAGAAATCGATTTTTTATTCCTTCCTGATATTTTTGTCCACTACATCTACATACACCCAGATAAAAATATGTTCATAACAATGATATGCATCCCATCTTCATACGTTGATTTTTCAAGAAGTTACAGCATTTCAAAAATCACTTTGCACTCTGTTACTCTAACTTTTTTGTTTTTTATGTCTAAATACAAATTCAGATACTATATTTTATGCAAATAAATGTATTTATCTTGTACTTGCAATATTAAAATAAAATATATTTTATTCTCTGTAATTTTTTTTCGTATTTCTATATTTTGACATCACACCGGTCAAATTGACCGGTTCGGTAGAAATAGGTATATAACAAATGTCGGTAGTTCTAGTGTTAAGTAACTAATGATAACATCCAAAGTATATTATTTCCCTAATTCGAAGTTCAGCAAGGGCACCTGAATTTAATTTCAACTTTACAGCCAAACCGTTGCCGAAAAGTTAAGGAATGAGAACGTTGCGATCACGACCCGAGTGGAACCGTATGGAATTCCAAACGGTTTCGCACTTCATCAATCGAACTGGAACTGGGAATAACACCAAGGGTGGGTTATTCGTGCGCAATTTGCTTAACCCCAAACAACCGCAAATCATTATTAAGATTGTTGTTGTTCGGCCTGCCAGCAATGCTGTGGCACAATGTTTGATGGAGCCCTCCACGGAGTACTGTCGTACGAGGCGAAAGGTCACCGTCGCAGGGAGCGCGCGCGAAAATTGCCACGGTTCGCTCGGCTAATAATAGAAGTTTCGCGGGTTCGGCACACTTCGGACCGTTGATGTACTTAAGCTGCTTTGCAGCGCACACGTACCTCACAAAATACGGATCCGTCATAAAGAGGGTTGCGCAGCAACAGCGTCACAACGGAGCCGAGGGTGTGTACAAATCGGAGCATAAATCACCCCGCCCAAGACGTGGTGCACGTGTGCGGATCTAATTCAGTGGGTAGATGTAGTATAAAATTGCTGCTCCGCGGCTCCGCGGATCTGTGTGATCTGTGAATTGCGAAGTCCCCAGCGGCAATTTGGTGCGGTGTCAATCATTTTATGTGATCCTATTTGGATCTGCTGCAGCCGGCCTGTAATTCCACCACCACACCATCGTTATTATGTTGGGCAACCTTCGATCACTGTTGGTTTTTTTTTTCATTCCGATTGTTTCCTTCGATCGCGATGCAAACAGTCTACAAACGTAATGGTCGATTCTACTCGACCACTAATTTTTATCTGCCCTCTGCTTACGGAACGCTATCTTTATTCTGAGATCGTACTCTTGCAAAGTTGTGACTTCTGTTACTATTTAATGCTATACTTGTTGCACCCTTCCCTCCGAGGGCATTTAACTGTATAAAATGTCATTCATTTGTTGGGCCCCATGTGTTCCATACCGGAGCGGTGAGCCAAGGTTCCAACACTTACCGAACTGAGGTCAGGGTGTGAAACCCAGCCACACTCACAATCTCGCATCGGCTCGCCTCGCGTAGGAAGGGCGCAGCCGAGGAGCTGCCGAGGGGATAGAAAAGCTAAACAAGATTAGGTATCAACACGGTGTGCCGTGTTCTAATGCGGTGGTGGCGTTGAGCGAGATACGAAAGCGCGATATGGCTTTTGTTGTGCACAGATCGAAGAAACACATTGCATTCCAAGCCACGGAGAGCATATGTTCTATGCCAATCGCGCCAACAACTTAGACTTGGATTTAGAACGGGGGGACGGAGGTACGGAACGAAACAAAGATTTGTAACCGGTCCGGATAAGCTAGAAATGAAACTCGTGTCGGAGCAATTGCAACATCCCATCCCAGCTCCCACAGCATGTAAAATGCAAATTCGTGCAGCTCGCGAAAAAAACGCTGACAGTTTGGGCACATTAGATTCTGTCTGTACAGCAGTTTGAGCCTTGAGAGACTTATGGAAATATTGCAATCTTTTCGTAACGCGTCAATCTTTCGCCATCGATTAGGCTCGTCTCGTCTGGTCCAATGACATTTTCACGGCGGTGAATGACCACAGCTGCACACAGATCGTGTGCATTTTTACACCTTTCCTCCGTTGTCTTGTTTTGATTCATCATCATAAGCACGGTCATGATTTATGGAATCCGCAATAAATCACTGCACCGTCTTCATGACACTTCTTCTCGTCTGAGACGAAGTTTTTAGATTAACATCAGCCCAACAAGTTTGACCAAGGCTACCGACGACGGTATGATGATTTCAGTAATATATTGGGTGTGAAATTGTGAAAAATGCTTACATATGCAGAAAAGAAACATAATCATCCACCATTTGTTCACATTTACCAACCACTCAATTATTTGTCCGAATCCGCATCAATCTGCAACTTATCTTTATATACCACTTTTCTCATCTGCACAGGAACACATTCAGGAAGTGTTGGACAAATGGACACAAATCGACGACGAGATCTGGGCGAAAGTGATCGTCTTCGAGCGGAACCGCCGAGTGGCCAAAGCGTATGCCCGCGCCCCGGTCCTCACCATCAACGGGTCCGACGATGGCTTCGACGGGATGAGGTAAGCGCTACTCGAATCCTTTGCACCACCTCAATTAAAGTGCGATTAGCACTGACCATCTAATGGGTTATGATTTTTGGGGGTGGAGCGCATTTTGACAGTGCGATAAACTGCAATGAATTCGAGCCATGATGCAGGCTAACGCCGAGGGCCACTCTTCGAAATGAAGATATCCCAATGGCGCGAGAACGGATCCTTTCAAAAGCACAATCAAAGAGAGTGCAAATTAAGCAATCAATTTAAATGCAACCGGCAAGATAATCAGAGACGCCGAGGCGCGCCCTGTTTCGAGTTCTGTGGGTCCCGGGTGCCCTTCACGACGCGGGCGCGGTTGTTTCCAGCGATCGTTTAGAGAAGGTCACACCGTTCGGCTTGCAACTTCATAGTCTCGTTCTATTTGTTAGTGCACCAACCTCAACCCCAACCCTAACGAGGGAATGCCAAATTTGACTTAGGCATTCGATTACCTTGTCTGCAGAGGAAATCATGATCTGACTAAATGACGTGTTGTAACTTTTGTTGTGGATGTGGATGATTGAATTCATTAAATTCATGCAAGCGATGCGAGGTCAACGATCTCCGTTGGGGAGGGAGGGGTTTGCCAGACAAATGAGATACAAATTTATGCATTACTCGAGAATTAATCAAGCAGATGAATCCAAATTTGGCATGTGAAGTTTTTAGGGTGCAATAAATGTTATTACGGTGGTTAGATACTCCTCCCCCTCTCTTAGGGGGCTGCCATACAAATGAAACACAAATTTCTGCATTACTCGAGAATTAATCAAGCAAATGAAACCAAATTTGGCATGCGAAGGTTTTAGGGTACAATAAATGTTTTACGGTGGTTAGACTCTCCACCACCCCTCTCTAAGGGGGGGCTACCATACAAATGAATCACAAATTTTTGCATTACTCGAGAATTAATCAAGCAAACCAAATTAGGCATATTGAGGTTAATACTTTTGAGATTTCTTAATCCAAATAACACGCCTTGAATGATTCCGAGGGGCAAGCTCTAGAATACGCGTGACCACAGTGCAAGTCGGAGGAAATTTCTCTGAGAAAAATCCCTTGGCCAGAACGGGAATCGAACCCGAACACCCGCGGCTCGATAATGTGAGATGCTAACCACTCGGCCACGGGTGCACAACCAAATTAGGCATATTGAGGTTTTAGGGTGCAATAAATGATTCTATGGTGGTTAGATGCTCGTCCCCCTGCGAATGTTTTAGGAGACACGAAACGTTTCCATGGTGAATAGACGCTCCTTCCCTCTCTCTGATGAGGAGGGGGGGGGTGGACGCGATGAAAGTAAATTTGAACTATTCAGCAGCAAACAACGAGCACGAGTTTGGACGAAACATTGCGAGAAACTTGTCGACAAAAAGTATCATGGTGAGGTGCTTTGCTTGGTCGGGTGTGGGCAATCTTGAGAAAATGTATGGCATAATGACGGCAGACGGCAGAGGAATCTTGGAGAGTCAGCGCGAGAAGTTGGCTTAGAGAAGAAGTTTATTTTTCAACAAGACCACGATCCTAAGCATACCGCCCGTAAAACCACTGCTTCATTCTGTGCATCACCACAAAGCTTGGATTTAAATCCAATACAACATTTGTGGCCAATTTCGGATCGAAATGTCAACAAGGGAGATGTCACCAACCGCGATAACCTGTTTGATGCTTTGGAAAAAGCCTGGTTGAATATCAACTCCCAACATATCAGGAACCTCGTTGAAAGTATGCCTCGACGCCTGCAATTCATGATTGAAGCTAAAGGCGGCCAAATTAAATATTAGTTTCAAGCAGAATCTTGTTGAATGTTGAATTACTTTATTTTGTCCACCAGTAATAGAACAATTTCCCAATAACTGCTCTTTTTGAATTTAATGTATCGTTCTCATGTCGCTGTATCCAACGTATCCCGAGAAAACACCTCAATAACAATTGACAGTATTCCGCCGATTCTACGACCTCCGAACTTCAGTTCAAAAATCGTTGCTTGATCTGAAAATCTGAAAACGAAACACAAGATATGTTTCAGCGATGAAGAACTGACAGCGACAAAAGAATTGGTTGAGGCCCTCGAATCAATTCTGATCGCAAATCTCTCCCATATATGAATAATCATTTTGCTCGTGGTCATGACACAATTAATGATGACTTTGGCGTCTTCTATCGAACGTCCGTCATTGATCAAGCAGGCATTTGAAATTGTTCCTGACTTGCTCAAATTTGACGATAATGATTCAGTAGCTGGACAACAGGAGGAAAAATCCACTGGACGATGCGAAATCTGCAGAACAGTTGAGCATCAAGGAAAAACGTCCAGCCCAAGCTCAACGTCTATAAACTATAAACGTCTATAAACCTTCGGACAAGAGTTTTCGTACAGAGGGCATCAGAGACAAATCCATGACAATAGTGTTCGATGCTCTCCGTACTGTATGCCCAAAATAATTGGACTCTGAACGGAAACTCGGGAAATTTTGTTAATAAGATCTGATCAAGATAAGAAGACGACAAAATTAACATTCTCTGTGTCCTTAAGTATTACTTCAACCAACTTTTTGTAAACTAATCAGTATCAATAAATGCCTTGTCTTCAAGAAAATGTTTTTTTTATCCAAAATATACATTTTTATCAAGGCTCATATGGCGTTAGCCTGACGGGGCCGGGAGTTCAATATTTTGACAATTTTTCTTATCATCTATGTTAGTAATATGTAACCAATTAGTCGCGGTTGGCTCGAGGTTAGTATTACACGTTTTTCTCATAATTGGGATGTTGCAGTCTCCAATGCTCTGTACGTGTGCCCGACACGGAATACTTCCTATTGGGATGCAGCTGACCATTAATTAGCAACGCCCCCAGGTCTGTACCCCATATCTAGCGTGGTGCGTCTTCTCGACTCGAGGAATCCAGTAGAATGGTCACTAGCCGGCTCAATCATCAGCTCGTGTAGAGTTGTCATGAGAAGAAAATGGTTTTATTTTAAGGTTTTTTTTTACCGATTTTATCGGTAATGAAATTTTCATTAACGAATAACCGGTTATTGAAATGTTGGCACGGTAATGCAATCCCTAAAGGCCCATTTATATGTTGCTAGTAGCTGACTTGACAGTGAGCAGCTACAGGGCCGGTGAACTCGCTTGACAATTGGTTGACTCGCTTGACAATTGGTTGACTCGCCTTGTCCGCTCACACAGTGTAAGCTGCTGACGAGAAACTATATACTACAGAATTGGCTTACCAGGGATGCCAGATGATTTTTCAAATGTCCATCAAATAGTCAGAATCAGCAATAAGGTCCGAATTTGACAGATGATTGATCCGAAATCGACAGTTTTCGTCTCAGGTTTTCAGTTTCATTTATCATCACATAATTTTATCGCGAAATACACGCTGACCGTGTATAAAAATACTTTGTGCTGAATTTCTTTGAACTGAAGGTACTATCCGAAAAAGCAGAAAGGCAGAAAGATTTGGGCCAGAAATAAGATGCAAGGAAATGGAGCAACAAATACAATATTGAAGGAATTCTACGATGATGATCCTCTAGAGTACAGAGCAGTGTTGAGAAAAACACCTGAATAAGTGGAAACACTGTTGGATTTCATTGGCCCAAAAATACAACGCCAAGATACACTCATGAGGGATGCTATACCTGCAAGAGTGAAATTAAAGAAAACAACATTGATGTGCCTTTTTTCTGGAATATCGTTCAGATTGTTGTCGATATTTTTAGAGTCTCGAAAGCATCCATAGCTAAGATAATTCCGGAAGTATGTGATGCTATAAATGGCAGTCTAAAAGATGTTTTAAAATTTTATTTATTTCGACTTGCCAGCAGCTTCGTGTACAAATTTGTGAAATGAAAATGATAGTAGATTTGCAAGTGGAAGAAATACGCATCGAAAATTGAAAAAAGAATGAAAGAAAATGTACTTTTTTAAATCGAATATGTATTCTGTTTCTTAGAACAATACTTTTTTTGCGAGTTGTGAGTGAATCTTGAATGAAAATTGTCCCTGATAATGATTCTATATTAGAGATTCTCAACTACTATCTCAAAAAGAAAGCGTGCCCCGCCAGGTCTGCATAAAACCTAAATAAATGAACATCCATCTACCTATCATTCATTCGTTGGGAGCCATGTTCTCGTAACACAAATATTCTCCGCACTTGAATGGCAACATTTTCAAATGAAAAACAAAATCTCCTGAGTCTTCGCTGAAACCTTCATCCACACATATTGTAGATTTAATCAATATTTAATTCTATTACCGACAATAAAAGACATTAAGTGGATCAATGAATCGTCATTGCTTCATATTTGCGCCTTTCGCTGCGAAACGATCCGCGAAGATCGCTCGAAAGCTAGGTCGGGAAAAAGCCATACCTAAATATAGATCAGCGCGAAGAATTATATCTCTTTCACTCATCGGTTGCAAACGCGCTAGACGAAGTGAGGCATGATCCCATCCGCTGGAATACCACACAACCCAAACGCAATCAGATCCATCATATCCAAAGCAGCAAAAGTAATAGCAGACGGGGATAGAAAAACAAACTCGAACCCAATCAATGGATTTATTCGCTTTTGCAACCCCCAACAATTCATTTTTATTTTCTCTTCTGTTACTCGCATTTTGATCAGGGGAATTGAGAAGGCAGAGTCTGAAGGGAAAATAAGATATAATTAAATTCAGCATAAGGCTCCACTATTGTTCCATTGAACGATGATCATAAACATTGGGCGCCTAGGTTTTGACTGTCTGCCTACTGCCTTTTGCAAGTTTTGCGACGTAATCGTCATGGGTTTGCGCCGTCAGTTGATTTGTTTTCAATCGATATCAGTGAGAAGATAGAATTAACAAAAAAAAACAAATGGAGTAAGGTTTGTGGATATTTATGATATTGATGAATTGTTGTTATTGCATTGAATAATTCCTTCGATCATAGCATGGAAAGGCGTGATGATGAGAGCAACTCAGATTAGCATAGTTGTGATGACTGGAATCGTTTAAAATTGTTACATCTACGAAACTATAATAAATTTATAGAAAGATATAACAGTTTTTTCCTATTTTTTTTCTTCTTGAATGTATTTGCGTGTTTTCATTCGAAAAACTTGGTCTCAGTGGAAATCTTCCTATATTTCCTTCCATTGATCCATTGCATCCCACAAATCTAGTCCACAAACGACTAAGCGGACGGAAAACTAACACCATTGGCACTGATCTTGAATAAAACTCATTGGAGCTATGAACTGAAAAGTTCGTAAAACTTCAGGTCATACCATCATATCCTTCGAACCGCGATGGCAAGTTCATCCGCTTCGAAACCAACAGCAACAGCAAGTTGAAGATCAAGAGAACGAAGAAGAATAAAAGCGTGACAATGTCATTATTGAGATGGCAACACTTGCGCTTTTGTTGCCCGGCGCGTGCGCGAGTTCGAGAGTCCGCAAGTTCAAAGCGCGTCATTGATTGACTTTGCCTTGGACCCCACTGATTACAGATCACGTGGTGGTGGAGGTGCTTTGGTACTGTTGGGTTTGATTTAGTTGTTTTCCCTGAAACGACGGTGTTGTGTGACAGTCCACCACAATGCCCCAACCATGGTCTCCAATGTTCTTCTAGTGGTGCTCTAGAGAAGTGTTTTTCCGCCGCGATATGCAAATGGAACAAGCAGCAGCCGTCGAACACGCAATGCTTTGGCTCATTTAAATTGGACGTTTGTATCTGGTATCTGAATTCGCGATTCGTTCTGCCAAGAATTGAACGGGGGGTGGTTGATTTGGCACGACGAAATATAACTCTTGTTTACGTTCAATCATGATTTGCTGCTCAGCTGTCAAAGCGCGAGCAATTACCCGGTCTGGTCCGGGTTGGTGATCTTGGGAGTGATACTAGCGGAAGCTAGACATGCTGAATTCAGCCATTAAGTGAGCTATTTAGATAAGCAAATGGATCGAACCAAAGCGGATACTCAACGGCTTGGAAGGAAACGAAGGACGATGGGTGAGATTTTTTTTCCTGACGTTGTTTCGTTTGTGTGTTCCAAGATAAATCCGGATTACTTTGAGTATATTGACTCTACTGGATTGTCATCAAGATTGATCGACGACGCATTCTGTTAAACCGTATTATGGTATGCTTATGTTGAAATAGGATAGAACTTTTTTTCTCTAATGAATGATCATTTTTCTATCACAACTCATCACAATACCCCCATTAACATCTCAAAAATACTCAAATGACAAGCAGCAAAGCCGTAAAAGAACGTGACCAGTTGTAAAATTTTTACAATATACTACCGTTATGTTCCATTATGAAGAACCTCGTCACGCCCATTTGAGTATTGTTCACCATATCCACTCAACTTGTTGAAGTAAATACAAACTGAGCAGCATGTTAGGCCTGATAGAAAACTGTGCAAATAACTCTACACATTCATTCAATTCCCCATTGAAAATTTTCGAATAAGATGATATGAAATGGTGTAGTTGCAACTTCCCATGAGATGAATTTGGATGACGAATTGGAGGTTCAAATTCGGCTCAGAATATCTATCCCTAAACCAGTGAATGCTTTCAACGTAGAACTACCTATTTCTACGTTCATGTGGGTATGTTCAATGTTTCGAAAACGAGGGCGTTACTTTGAAGGTGTTTTAGCGTTAATACCTGTTTGTCGGCTGAACGAAGCAGTATGATAATCACTTCATTCGAAAGATATAATCCCTACGCGTTATATGCTTGTTACATATTAATTCAAAATCCTTTTTCAATATCTCTAAAACCAATTGATTTGAACTTCCTATTAGTGGGAGAAGGCGGTATAATTGTCGCTGAGTATTTTTCAAAAAAGTATCCATTTGTGCACCGAACATTGTTTTTGGACTTATGGGCTTGTGTAAAATGAAGAAATCACAAAAAATATTAATAAGGGCACCTGCTTCAAATCCACTCAGTCATGATTGGTAATCCTGTTCCAAGTTTGCTAACGTCTTGAATGGACGTGCAAAATTGGCAAGATAAATTATTACAAAGCTAACGGTAGTTCTACGTCAACATCGCGATTTATATTTTTCGCAAAAAATGCTGAAAACTGTTTTGTACATGTTTGGTATTAAAAAGTATGAAGTATTACAAGATTCATGAGATTTTCAACCCCAACGCATCGAATGAGGGAAATGATAAAAGAATTCAGGAATCAAATTGAGGCGCTTAGAATGCAAGGGGTGTAAGTGACTTGATCGATTTCTCTTCGTCAACTTTTTCTTGGATTAATGACTCAACTGCAAACACGATCCAATTTGAGTTTGCTATAGAATCCGATAGATGATGGTTCTGACCTACCTTTCACATTGTAAAATACAGCTGGGAATGAGTTTGCAGCTGAGTTATGACCAAAAGAGAGACTCGATGTAGAGAAATCGATCAAATCACTTACACCCCTCTCATTCTAAGCCCCTCAATTGGCTTCAGAAAATACAACGTAATAATTTTCAGCAACATTACGATTATACTTTTAACCTCTAAGAATCGTTCTCCTTTTCCATATTTCCGAAACTCACCAGAATTGTGAGGAATCTGGACTAACTACAAAAGATTACGAAAAAATCACTAATTAGACTTATACTTATCTTTTTTCGCGGAAAAAAAAGAAAAGTGACTGAGTTAAAATATTGAAAATGAGACAACTTAAACTCATGAACGGAAATATGCAATTCATAATGTAACTACACAAATCAATCGTTTGTCCATTTTATCCTCACTTCCCCTATTCCTTTATCCGCACTTCCCCTATGAATCTTCGAAACTGCATCTCAAACCTTCCTCCTTCGGTGTTTGGTTTATAGAGACTTTTTGCCGATCATTTGTCCTGAGAAGGACCCTCGTGGACAGGAAACTACTCCATTTATCCTTCTTCGCTTGTCTTAAGAAAGACAATCTATTCACGCTCGACGCTCGCCGGCAACGTTGTTGCTCCGATGACCCCCAAACGATGACCACGCATCTCAAAATAAAATGAAAACGTGTTATCCAACAACGAAATCTCGTTAAGTACATACCTATAGTAGAATGAGGAAATATTTTCGCGCAAAATACAACTACACAACTATTAAAAAAATGGGTGAAAAAAATAAATAATTTAAGTCGTCAAATATGAAAATCAAACTTTTTAATCCGAGAAATATTTTCTATTAATTGACCACATCGGTCCTCAAGAAAAAAACGTTAAAAGAAATGTCGACCCAACAAATCAACAAAAAAAAGTATTATTAAATTACTCACTGCATTGACGGAAGCAGGCTGAAGTGAGAATTCTAAAGTTAGAGTCGGGGTCGATTCCAAAACACGAACTCATTGTTGACATAGGACCTCTTATTCAATTCGCTTGTCCATAACATCGGATATAATTTCAATATGCTTTGAAATTTCATAAATGAATCTTGAGTAGAAAGTTTTGGTCATCCTGAAAAGTTTTTTTTTTGTAGAAGCAGGTGTAGATAATTGATCTCGCAAAAACAATACACCAGTTACAAGTCGCAAATTGATTTTCGCGTCAATGCTTTGAGTATTTATCGTGAACACTATTTCGATAACCTTTCTCACGTTTGACACACACTCAGCTGCAGATGATTATGTCATTATTGCACCAGCACCTATATCGCATATCTCCTAATTAAATCAATCTATTTCCGGCATCGCATGGAAACAACAACAATATCAATACCTGCCAGTATCAAGTGTCATGCTGCATGTTATTTAGCATTTCCTCAATTTAATCGCAACTCCAGATATCGTTCGTGCAGGGCAGCTCAACCAGTACCAAACAAGCGTCCAACATACGCACATAGAGCCATACACTGGAGACTTGATGGGATTGGATTTATACACACTTCTCACCATTTTGCGCTATGCTAAAAAGTAACTAGTCTCGAAAAGAGTTGCATTGCTTCTTTATGCTCAAGATTAGCGTCGTCGTCATCCTTGATGAAGGAAGACCGACATATTCTCTTTGTAAGCCGACAACAAGGGCCTAACTCGATAATCCCCCAAATAATTGTGTGGCGCAAAACTTTATGATAACGGCTGCTTTACCATGGCGTCAATGCATCAAGCATTGACTGGAATGCCAGAGGCATCAGCGAGTGAGACGTTTGGTCACGTCTACAGTTCACGGGGAAATGAAGTCCTTATGATGAGACACAAAACAAGAAGAACAAGCGATGTTCGCTGCTATGAGTATAGAAAGAGACTGAAAATTGGCCACACCGTAGATCCACTATTTATACCCTAGCAATTGTTCCCTTCGTTGTTTGTATTATCGCGGCTACATAAACTGCTCCTAATTGACGGTACGGGCAGGTAAGCACTCGAATGAGCAAAGCAAATGTATTGATGAATGGAAGTACACTTCTAATTTCCATCATTTCAAACCATATACAGAGTAGGAGATTGTAATGTATAGCAAATCTTAAGGAATTTCCGATTCATATGGTATGCATCTCGTCAAAATACGTTCGTAGTAGAAATAGTTATTAACGTTGAATTTTCTTGCATAAAAACGTGATTCGTTTTCTGATTTCGCACTCTAACGAGGAGATACAGTGCTACGCCAAAAATTATGGACGATTTAATATTGGATTGCGTTACTCTCTCTCAATCAGATTGCCAATAGGACTAATCCGAAGATGTCGCTTTTCGTTTGGTTAGCTTGATCATGATACGCGAAGGGTCATCCACTTGTTTTGGACAAGTAGACCAACAATGTAGTATACGAGAAAAAGCTATAGCTAACACTTGAATAATTCAAAACGTTACTCTACAGAATTCATTCACGAATTATAGGTTTTAATAAACATGCAGAAATACCATATGAGAATCAGTGTTTGCAAATCTGTCAATATCCAAATATCCACAAAGTGTCATACTAGTTATCATTCACGAACATTCAGTGGTTGATTCAGATACTTGAACAGAATATGAGTAATCGCTTTTGTTGCACCAAGTGAATAAACGAAGTGAGGAACGAACCTTGTTGATTGCATATCCGAGCTGAGCATAACAACGGACAGCACGTTTAATGATTGTATGAACCGCACACATCATCTTTTTTACCTATCATGAATCACTGCTGCACGGACGAAACATAAAGAAATACAAACGTCATCATTCGACGTTGGCGAAATTATGGATCAATAGCATTGAGGATTTTTTTTTCAGCGGTGACCGGCAAATGAAGGAATAACTAAAACGAAAAAGGTCCATTCTTTACTGGATCCGGTGTTGCTAGGAATACTATGCGGTCTACATGGGTGCAAATTGTCCCGCAAGCGAGATACTGTTGTCGGTGGTTCCATTGCCTGACAAACGAACATTGTTTGCGACATACAAAAGCGAGTAAAATGGATTTTTGCTAGTGATTTCTAGCTAATAGCATACTATCAATGACATTAGTGGAGTTATTCGTTGTTTTCATTCGCATTTCACACATATTTTCGGAGCCAGCGAGATACGATTGATTCCGTTCTGAACAGCATTGGGGAGGAGACACGAGCCAAAAAGTAAGTAGAGTAGGAAAACGCAAGAGATAGCAGCGTTTAAAAATAAAGATATAATCTGACTACCCTTCTCTGAGTATTGTTCACCCAGGACATATATGGGTCAGGTTCAGTTGTGGTAACAGAGTGTGCATCATTCGCTTACGCAGTCCGTATGATTCTGCTCCTCCAAGGTGCATGGAGGATTCGATATGTAGCGAATGAGAGGCAAAGAAGAATATAGTCCTGCAGCACCGAAAGCGAACATGACGTTTTGGTTCACATGCTTGTGTTTCGTGCAGTGCCAACTGAAGAAGAGTTCTCTCGTTCTCGTTTGTATCATGATTCTTATAATGTAACAACAAAGGAATGCCATTATGGGAAATTACTACTGCAAGAACATATTTCAACAATCGAAAGTAAGCTATTCTGTGAAACGTTCAATCGGCAAACACTGGCTACGTCCCTCAATTCTTTGTATAACTTTGAAGCGAGAAGTAAAGTCGACGACGACGATATTGAATTAAAAAGACTTTAAACTATGAGAGTTCATTCGTCTCTACAGCGAAAAATAAAGTCGATTTTTTGACCTCTCATTGCAGACCCTTGAGTTGAACGCACTGCCGCACGCAAAATAGATGACAAATTACCAAACCCGGTGACAGACTTGAAAATGTCAAATCAATTTGCCGACGGCAAATCAAATTAAGTACTGTAAACAGATAACACATCACCATAAAATTGGCTAGTTTCACTGTCCCACCTTGCTCTTTGGGTGGTGGCTATTAGGAAGCGTTCCTGAACTGCTAATGGTGTTAATTGTCTTGTAGCCCCCTCCCCTTCGACTACGATTCAGCCTTGGTCCATTTTAGGAGTTTATTGATGAGTTAGAATATCAACACCAAATTAATCAATCCCGCGCGATCAGGGACCTCCACCGCTTGTTTTTCTGCGGGGTGTGGCGCTAAGTTGTTTATCCCAACCAACGCGGGCTACCGAGACTCTCGCCCCAATCAGCGTGTCCCGATTCTGATGAGATCCATGCTCGCGGGTCGGCTTGAAATTGATCCCGTGGTGAAGCTTGTATCGCAATGACACCCCATCAATCATGCTGTCAGTGGCCAGTGTGATTCGTTGTTGAGACTTACTTACTCAACATTAGATTTCGGCTGCTTGCCTTGCGATTTTGCGACCAGGACATGAGCCACGGAATCAAATTAAATTCCTACCGGGTGCTCTAATCGATGGTGATTAATCAAACTCGGACTCCTCCCTCGTTGCCCTTTTTGGTAAATTGATTATTTATTTTTTCGGGATTTCACAGGACTGATTCCATTTTGGTATTAATAATCGTAACAGAACCAGTTTGAAGATGGTTAACGCGCGACTCATTCCTGTCAATGTTCACAGGAACAGGTTCATCGCATATGGGGCAATTTTTCATGTCGTGAAATTGGACAATTGGCGATAACACCTGGAAATTCCTTATGCGTGTGGAACTGGACAGCGATGTAGTTTTTTTTTTTTGTTATATATTGTATACCCTTATTGACACGTTCCACGTAGTGATTGATGGAATAAGCATATTTTATCATAGTGACCATTCCAACATCTGCTTAAAAGTTTCGATTCGAATGAACTCAGTCAACAAACCACAATCAGAATTGATGAGAAAAATTCGTTGCCGGCAAAGTTTCAAAAAATTTAAAGAGGATCGGAAGCTAATCTACGAATTTTCGGGAGACATGAAATTGCTTTATGTAAAATCATACAAACGGAGCATAACTCAATCACTGTCCGACTTGTATTCGAACAACAATGGTCTTACAAGCAAGCTCAAAAGGAGGAACAAAAACCGCCCAAATCCGCTGTAATGTAATGCGAAAATTAAAATGCGCCATATTTTGAGCCCTCGAATTCAATTGTTTCTCGTCACACCGCAAAAGAACACTTAAAGTGAGTAATTATCACTCCCTTCATTTTCTGTCCGACAGACCCCATGTTCGGCGCTCTCGATTACGTGCACAAGGTCGTCTAGTTTTACGAGTTATTCTTTCGGTTTCACACAGACCATGTACCGGAAAAAAATGAAACCATGTTCCCTCGCCTTGCCCTGCCCGGTTGGTGCTTGGTGTAATTTTTTTAATAACAGCACCCTGCGCAAATGTCGACGTAAGATGATGCCACACACACCCTCTGTAGGCCCAAAGTATTCTATTCAGCATCTTGTGCGGGAGAATTTGGCTGTCAATTGATTCCAATCGAGCTCGAACTCAAAATTGCGCCCGTTCTTGAAGTTAATTCGATTCACGCTTCACTTTGGCATCGTGGAACACCGTTACTATTAGCATCGATTGGTTCTCGTTCTCGAATCCGGAGGCAGTTGCGCTGCCTTCAATCGCGCGTGGAGCCATCGCAGCATCCAAACGTCGAATCGAAGCGTTGGGTTCGCAAATTTCACACAGAGGAGACTTAATGTCAACTAAGGCAGCACCGTAAGTTATGATCAGTCGATCAGATCAGAGACACAGAGCAGCAGCTGTTGATGAGATTCAAATTGCGTGTTTCGCCGAGAATAATAATGTTCGCTGAATGACGCCTAATGAGATCATATTCCGGGCGGGTTCCTTCAAAGCAAGCTATGGACCGGACCGGTGGCGGTCATTAGTCGGCTACCCGGCAGAGGGAAATTGAACCCAATTCGGGCGCGATCAAAATGTCGAAAGGAATGACATTACCTCCCTGTTCAGGTTTCAACTAATGGTGGGAAGGACATCACCGGTCATTAATTCGATGATAATGGACTCTCGCCGCATAATTGCTGAGATCATTCCATGGAGCTACGTGTTCCGGAAATGGAGCTACCATTAAAAGCAGGGGCGTATGTGATTGATGTGTGATCGCGTGATATTCAATTGAAAAACCTGCTTTCAATTGCTTCAATTAAAACCTTCTTTCAATTACTATTTCTTACAAATCATGCGCTCGAAGACGGATGCGGTCGAATTGTGTGGGATTCGAACAGAGAAAAAACAGTGACGAAGAAGTAAATTTAGAATTTTGCCTGACATACACAAACATTGAAGAGAGCCTCACACACGGATGGTGTTTTTTTATTGAGTACACAATTTTCAGTACTAAATTGGAAATATACTCATTCAACATTATTTACGCATATCGTTTTGAGATGCTAATTATAAAATAGTATTACTTTTACGTTTTAGGTGTGATCTCATTTGAAACGTTGTGATGGGGAACTGGCTCAGAATTTAGTTAGAAATTTCGTTGGCAACAAAAGTTTTTCATCAATTTCATAATGAAAACAACACACACTATTTTGAACTGAATACATTATGGCAACCTTTTCCTTTTGTGGTCGGGATATAACAAAAAACTGATCTACAAAAAGGCTTTCACAAATTCACATTCACAATGATACAACTATTTATTCATAAACATTTCAACTATATACAAACACACAGTTAAACTCCTACAGGAAAACGATGCGTTTCCTCTAATAAAAACAAGCAAGTTATGTCATAAAAAATGTTAAACCCAACAAATCAGGCGGTCCTAATCAATTACAATATTAGAATTAAGCAGAAACATGAGAATGTATATTATATGTATATCATATCTGAACAAAAAGCATTTTAGCAAAGTCAACAAAAAAACGCTATCAAACCAAGTCCATAATTTTTATGAACTAGTTTCAACACTGATAATCTTTTTTGCTGAGAAAATGTTTTGATATTTCGCATATTAATCGTATCGGTATTCCTCTACAAATCTTGAGATGCTATACATCACAACTATTTAGTCCATAGATACTTTAAACTTAAGGAAATATGAAGTATTCCCATTTTGTCCATACACCCAAAATTAATGTTTAGCACATGTTTTGGCATCCCGATTTATTATACTAAATGAGCTTACACCCAAACTAGCGTTGGCAGAAAACATTTCATCTTTGGTAGAAATGATGCCATTTAGTGTGCTGGAGAGTCAAATGCGCAAATAATGAGCTGTTTCAAAAGCTTAAAAATGGTTTGTATGTATGCGTGCAGACATCTCTTTCTGTTTTCTTTCCTCATTTCATTTGGGATTGTGCCAAAAAAAAAGTCCATACGACGTCAATGGGGATCGAACCAAGACCGACTGGAATGCAAAGCTATTTTACACGACCACGCTATCCACATGGCTAATGATGCTTCAGCAGTTGTTCAGCAAATACGTGATAATATTGCACCTGATTATAAAATGAAGTTGGAAAGTGTTTTCTAAGAGTAAAAAAGGAACGCATGAATGAGAACAATATCCGTGTATGTGGCAAAGTATGCGGAAAGCTTATTTGTCTTTTGTTTCGCTCGCTCGTATTAATCTTATATTGCTGTACCATGTATATTATACAAATGCTTACCAGTATTTGTGAGTCATGACATTTTCTGTTATGTTATGTCCCATTTAATGTCATAAATCGGGATGACAAAACATGAGCTAAAAATCAAGCTTGAGTATAGAAATAACTCATCCACACTGTAGAGTCGATAAGGAGGCACTCACGTGTTATTCTCTGGAAAAGATAAAAATAATCAGCCTTTAGACATAAGTTTAAGTTTTCCTTTCGAGCAATCTCGACAGTTTCTTTCGGGCAATCTCGACAGCTTCTTTCGAGACAAACCGTGAAGTTGCTTGAAGTTTCTAAAAAAAATCATCTATGGGCAAAGAATACTAGAAGCTTATGCTTGAATAACCTGTTATTTATTGAATACTAGTTTGCAATAGTTACCGTATAACAGAACCACTATTTACGCGATCCCTTTTAGTGCTATCGATACTTACAACTACCATGTGAACTAACTTTTTCCAAAGCTGAAAATGACATTTCGTGTATTATCCTTCACAAGTGTGTGTGTGTATTCTTGCAATTGAGATTTGTTTGTTGTGATAGCGCAAAAATGCCGTTAAGGATCAATCTATTAGTTCGAAACGTAAATTATTTAAAATAAATTGATCCATTTACCCCGATGGCACACTTCCCACGGTGTACCTTACCAATACCACTCTGAAGCCGCTTGTAGTAAAGCTTCATTCTGAAATGAAAAAATAAAAATAACGAGAAGCGCGCATAATAAATACTACATTTACAGCGGCAAACTGACAATTGTTGCTATGCTGCCATGGGGATCAGTCTCGCCCAAATCGCTCGCTACGGAATACATGCTCAGTCTATGATCAATGTAAGCTCAAAGCAGTGGTTGCACTCACATTGGAGATACTAAGGAATTGCATTTAAATTCAATTAACGTTAGAAATCCCTTAACATTATTTTTGCATTTGAAATCTTTAAACTTTTCAATATACAATATTTCAATATACAAATCAAAGACGTAGTTCTACGTTGCAAAAACAAAATATTAGGGGTACAAGGATTAGTCTGCACCGGGCGAGAGTATAAAAAGATATCGATTGTGGTTTATATTTTAGTTTCGGTCAAGCCAGCCAAGCAGCAACTTTTCTTAAGGCTTAACTCGTAGCATTTAACTTTAAAATATTCAAAAACAGCAAATGGGTTATTCCTATGGTATAACCGCAAGATTGACGTAGGACTATCGTTGGTTTAGTGATCATTTGTTTGAAGTTGAATCTGAATAAATTCTCAATTAATGGATGAATGATTATTTCGGGGAATTCGAAAACGAGAGCGTTACGTCGGAGGCACAAGGTTTTAACCTCAATACCTCTTTGTCGACTGAACAAAGTGCCATTACTATCACCTCATTCTAAAGATAAAATGTCCACGAGTTATATGCCTTGCCAACTATTGATAGAGTCGAACGAAATGAAGAAGTTTTAAGTGTCTATAACTTAAGACAACTACTAATTATTTAAATCACAAAAATCTATAAATACGGGTACTGCTTGAAACCTCATCCCAGTCATGATTTATACCCGGGTGATGCAACACGGCTAGCAAAGCAAGATTCGTCGTCGAACAACTTGTATGTAGCCAAGGGCAAAAATTCAGCAAAAGAAGCAATCACGCAAAATTGGTGCAAGATTTATTTCTCCGCTTTCTTATGTTTGCCCTATGCATAATGAGTAATAGATTGCTTGTCACTAATTCTCAAACATGAATTATAAAAAAAAAGTATTTTCCCGCAGTATTATATTTTAAACAGAAAACTAAATAAACTCTTTCGCTTCAACATACTTGTAAGTTCTAAGCAGAACTGACAGATTATGTTTCAGCAACGATGACATCTTTTCGGTTTCTTCTCCTAGACGCCCGCCAGTAATCAATGCGATAACCACCAAACGAAAAGAGTTGCGCGCGTGTATATGTGTATGACGGCTGCTCCAATGCCTCAAGCGGAAACAATTTGCTGGTACTTTTTCTTGGTCCCCTTTTCAGTGGTACCACTCTCCTCTCGATGGATTCCCTTTTGGCTTAACGATCCCGACGTAAAAATCCCGTTTTATTTGGCCCTTCTGCGCTCCCTCACAGTTCAAAACATACTGAATGCGTTTCGCCACTAAAACATCGCTTAATTATGATTTTTGTTCATTAATGCATCGAGAAAAGGTGTGGTTGACTTTGGGTATTTGGAAGAGAAACTAGAGGCGAAAGAACTCTTTGAGTTTGAAGCTTTCAGCGACTGAGCATTAATCGATGGAAAATTATGATTTTCGCGATGTGAATTATTTTTCGTTTTCATTTTATACATCTAATATTGAATACAAAAATATTCTACTGATGGGGAAGAATAATCTTCAGAAGCTTCCCTGTTAATTGCACTTGATTGTCACAAAACAAAATGTATTTGGTCGGATTATTATATGAAAAGAAAACAATAAAACAAACTCATTCGTTTGAATGTAATTTACAGTCCCAAGGAGAACTGGAAGATCATTTTGCAGCAACGTTGACATCTTTTCAGTTTCTTCTCGATCACCACCAAACGAAAAGAGTTGCGCGCGTGTATGTATGTGTGGCGGCTGCTCCGATGCCACAAGCGGAAACAATTTTCGATGCTAGTACTTTCTTGGTCGCCTTTTCAGAGGTTGCACTCTCCTCCCGATGGATTACCTTTCGGCCTAAGGGGTAATTTTTAACGATCCCGACGTAACAATGCATTTTGTTTGCACAAACAGGCTGTTGGTGACACCGTTCATCAACGCTATCATGATGAACGAAACTAGCTTCACCACAGCACCTGCTCCAAACGCTGTACAATTATAACTGAGTAGATTTCGTCTTCTTCTTTTTTTGGCTTTAGGAGGCTTTAAACTTTTCAGTTCATTCGCCTCTAAAGGATTTCGTCTACTCCGACGGTTTCTCCAGGTGCCTTGATTGAGCGCTCGTGTTCGGGAACCTAATCCGATCACCACAAAAGCAATCATCATCAATGAGCTAGATTGTTATGATTTGAATAGCCTGTTTTCAAAACAATTTTGTAGCTATCGATTTTTTTTTGACCAATAAGTAACAACAATATAACTGACTTTTTATCTTTCGAATGAAGTGATTGTTATACCACTTCATTTAGCCGATAAAGAGGTATTAACTTTCAAAACCTTTCACTCCATCGTCACTCTCACGTTTTCAAAATTTAGAACTTACATCCCGGTACAGAAATAAAAGACGTAGTCCTACATCAAAAAAAAATTAAATCCTTTTTTACCAGAGGTTTCAAAGACACATGCTAACATTATTTGTACCGAGATTTTGTGCCTATCTGTTTCGATCAAACGTCTTTTGGCACCTTTGCGTTTTAATGAAAATACCTGTGAAAATATTCATTAAAAATTAGAAGAATCTGTTCCTAGAGGCATGGTCTAGAGCAGCTATACTCAACCTGCGGTTGACCCATCTGGTGTTACTCTATTTTGAACCATTTTGAATGTAGAGCAATAACGAAAACCTATAAAATAATCAACTAATCTAAAATCGTAAGGCTACACCTTTCAGTAATGGTGCAAAATCAGAAAACAGAGCACGGTTTTATAAAATAGAAGTAGAAAATGGAGAGTTCTCAATTTATCGAATAGAAACAAGCTACTCGCGATGCATGTTCGGTGGAGGCACTGCGTCGATTTTCATGCCGTCTGGTGGAGAGTGTTTCTTTATTTTTACACCACATCATTCTTTCATCTTCACTGGAGTGCAAGTTAAAAATCTCGAAAGGGGAGCAGGGATTCGAGCGTTAATACCCTTTTGCCGACTGAGAGAAGTGGTATTGCAATTACTTCCGAAAGATAAAAGGTGTATAAGTGATGTTTGTTATCTGGCTTTGAAAGCAAACAATTGAAATCACAAAAATCTATAAGTTTTGATGAAATCACAAGAAACTGAGTCAACGGTTGATGTATGTCGTCGGATGGCCGTGAAAGCAGTATAAATATTGTGCTCAGCCTGGTCGATCTAAATTTCTATTCTGCTACTGTGTTGAACGAACATGCTGTTTTTTTCGCCTCAGAATGTATTCTAAGAATATGTGCGAATTTAGCATGGTGCACAAGTAAAGCATAAGAGAAATATTAAAAATATAACCAACCTCCACGTAACGGTATGAAAACCAACGGTGTGCGAGGATTCATATCGATATGTGGAGATGGTTGTGTACAATTGGACAAATTGTTGATTTTATGCTGGAAGAGAGCTTCTATAGATTGGGGAGTGTGTTCGGATTTATTGGTGTAATGATGATGATGTTTTGAATTATAGAGGCTTTCTCAGACTCTCAGACTTCCTCAGTTAATACGTCTCTAGCCTTCAAAAAGCCCAATTTGGAAACTGAATAAAAAACTAGACAAAACGCACAGCCTTGACAAAGACTATTTGGAATGTCTCGCTACCGCTGACATCTGGTCGCTAGCTAGATGACTGATAAATCGTGAATGACTTATTGGTGACGTTCTGGTCGATCAATTTATTGGCGCGAATTCAAGCATTGTTTCCGGGTTTAAAGTGGCATCAAAGTGCAGCGCATTTGAAGCCGAATGTGAAGAAGATATTGTCAGTAGTGAGAGCTGCGTTCGTTTGTGGAAGACTGAAGGTGAAAATTTGTTCCGCAGCGGTTGCTGTCGCCGATTTTCTGTTGCCGTTATGAATGTTGAAAATATAACTTTGCTGAGAGACACTGAAAAACTATTTGGATATCCAGTTAATGCAGTATTTCAGTGTCGCTCTAGACAGCGAGCAATCAACAGTTACATGTTAATTCTGAGCTAATTTGAAAATCTGCTTTCATTGTTTACGAAACATTCGCACTTCAATTGTGCAACGAAGTTACGAAAGCGTAACTTTTCAGTGCACAGCTACAGATTGCTTGCCAAATGAGAAGAATTCTGTCGATGGTCGGACTGTTCCCGAACCTTTTCAAAATATCAGACGAGTTGGAATAATTCCACAGTTCAGCTAATTCACGAGCGAATAGACTGAGATTTTCACTGCGAGCGTGCAGGATCGATTCGCGATTCGCTTATTCCGTTGACACCATGATGCAAACAAACGAATTTATCCTGATAAGTAATACCTACTGTGCTTTTTACTACTTGGCTTTGTAGTGTACTACTAACGCAATCCAGCTGAAATACAAGCTATTCTAACATGTACAAATATTTGTTGGCTAGAAGATACAAGTATGCCAATATCTGTATATTCTCAGATAGCCAAGCAGCTCTTTTTTCCCCTTATTCATTTTATTTATTTCATATTCATCTGTTACAATTCATTACCTGTGCTTTGAATTAGCATTTTTGTTTGCTAAAACGAGTAGAAAACCTTAACCTACCTTAACCTAATCTAAACCTAAGGTTAGCAATACCGATTACCCGCGGCAACTCGGGGGTTAATTATTAACGTATTACGAACCAGTGAAACCCAATTTCTTCGAGCAAAACTTAACCGACCTTAACAGATATTGGAAAATCCTTTTTTTTCCTAACCAGCATATTAAGAACTAGCGAAACCCTATTACTCCAAGCGAAGCCTAATCGACCTTAGCAGATATTCAGAAACTCTTGAAATGTTTTTCTTTTTTTTTTATTGTTCCACCGTACTTCTCGTATTCCATCTTTGAACGCTATCAGATAATCATTGCGAGTCTTACCAAAACTATTCAAATTGAATTTAATTCCCTATACAGTAAGCCAGAGGGCAGCTTTCGATTTGTAACATTTTTCAGAAATTTGTGACGCAATCAACTCCTCTGGATCACTGATTTGTAGTTTCATCCGCAAATGTATTATAGACTTGATCCACGACCAAACCGTCAAAACTGAAGTACAAAGTTTTATCCTGTGTTTCAGTGTGTCGAGACTACCACAAATGCTGCAAAGAGGAGAATCTATTCCTGCTATTCGGTTATTAAACATTTTGCTACGCGTAGGAACTAAATCTTTATACATCACAAATAAGGCCGTTTTTTTGATCAGTTGAGAGGAAGGTTTTACTGAAATTTTCGTATAGAATTTCCCATTGCACGTTGGGCAGTTCTGTTTGCAAACGAGGTTTAATATTCATCGCATTTTGAAAATGGTGATATATATTCCTACTTGTATTCAAATTAGAATCCCCTTCTAAACTTCTGGCAATAACCAGCCATTTCCTAGCGTTTCTTGTTAAGTATCTATTGTTAACGTTATTCAACATAAATTCATCGAGGTGTTGGTTGGGATTGCGGTGTGCGTGTAGAATGTTTTTTCTTTATAAAAAGACTTTTAGATTTGGTTTCTACATGTTCCAATCCTAAACCACCCTTGAACGTTGGCAGGCATAATTCATTTTTCGCTACACTATACAGGTATCCTTTCCACATAATTTTATTGCACAAACTTGTTCAATATGTTTGTTCGCTGGTGGAAATATTTGAGCAATATACCATAATTTAGAGAGAATATAAATATTCAAGATAAACACTTTTTGAATAAGATTAAGTTTTCTCTGTGCATGCAGGGAGATTATAAATTTCAAGTTGGACACTAAGTTGGTATAGTTGATTTCAACAGTTTGCTCAAATTTTTTATGCAAATCTATATAATTTGTAAACTATCAACTTCCAACTTAATCATATGAGGCCCAGAACGACAGTTATTAAATCGTAAAAAGTTCGATTTAAGGAAATTCATTTTAATTTTACCATAAATACTAAAATAATGAACTAGTTCTAAGACTCGATCAAATTCGTGATTGTTACGTATGAGAATGTTGATATCATCCGCATAAGCAATTATGTTCTTAATACCGAACAATTTATATGCAACACCATTTCCTAAATAAACTACATTCTTTCCTCATTGCTTACATCACTCATCAAATTTGTGACTGGCGATAGCGCCAATTTACTAAGCCACCTTCAGCAAAGACGCAAGATGAATAGCACACGTGTCCATATGAATTGGAAAGTGAAAAGTGTTAATGGTGGCGTCCGAACGTTGAGTGGGTGACATCTAAGCGACGACCGCTGTTTCACCAACGCTTAGCCTCGCTTCGGGCTATACAAAATAAATTAAGGAAATCTTTTATCAGTCAAAATAAGTAGTTGAACGTTGGGCACTGTTGTGACAAAACCGCTTCGTAATATCATCAGCCTTCAGTCGAAATGGTCCGAGCTTCGAACGATTAGATTTCACCCCAAAAGCCCCACTTTCGGTCATTGAGGCGATGAAGCAAACGTATTGAGGCAGTCCTTTGAATGTAGCGACACCTCTTTTTTCGAGTGGTAACAATGTTTAGCGCTTGCCGTCTCGCAATTGCGGGAATTCGATTGCGACGAATAACATAATTTTGTCGGTGTGTTTCGTTAATTCGGTGACCGTTACTCTCGGGAGGCACTTTTCTTTGTTCCAGCTGCCTGCGAGGACACCGGACCGCCTCAGGCCGGTGGCATTAATTATGCATGCGCAGCTCTAATCGCCAGGAACCCCCGCTTACCGAACCGCGCTATGTGTGAGTGCAGGAAAAGCCACCATTAGAATGTCCACCAAAGGGAAGGGACCACACAATTGTTTTGCTTACCAACGCTAGACAAAGAAGGAAGTGCGCAGTGAACAATATCCGCCTAATTGGCACTTTCAAGGAGCTGTGGCTTCAAGATCACCCGATCCGGTGGGAAGATATGCTGAAATCTGATCGACACCGAACACAACGCAACAGCAACCTTCCAGGGCGTCAATCTCGCGAATAGAATTTCCAGCAGTCTCGCAGCGGAACATGATGGAGGTCAAACATCACGCGCCAATGCGCGCTCCGAACACAATAACCATCTGACCCCTTGCAATGTTTCCGCTTTTTCTCCCCCCAACTGCGCCGGGCAGAAGAATTGTGTTTATGCAACACAACATATGTTGTTACACACGCGCGGATGATGCCGAGTTCCCCGCGGAGAAGATATCGAGATCATTATCGGGTCCGGTTATCTTTGGCACTTTACCGGTAGTTGGATGCGCATAAGTTATATGCGATTAGCGGCAACAGCAGCAGAAGTGGGGGAAAACAATGGAGCTGCACGGTCATTAGCTTGTGCTACTTTTTATGGATGCCTTTAAATTGATGTGACGTCGAATTTACACGAGTCGAGCATGTGTGCATGCGGGGATCATTGCATATGATTTGAACTTTGGCCAGCACAGCTAGACGGTAATTTACATCAATTATATTGGAATGCTTGTTTGAGATTGTGTTGAAATTGGATAGTTGTCTGAACTTCAATTATAAGTTGTGAAATCCCCTAATAGAACATTTCTGTGAGCAAGTTCCTGGTGAGAACCTTAATTCAACGACAAGTAAAATCGTTGCAAGACCTAATGCCGACAACAAACATTCTTAAACAATAGTGTGATTCATTGGTTTTGATTTCATTATTTTGATTAATAATATAGTAATAGTAATTCTTAATTTATCTTTATGTGTTCTCCATTGATTAGGAAATCATTTAATTGATACAGATTCAATCTCAAATTGCAACATATTTCTACCGAACTTTGTGGGCAACGATCTCGAGATATTTGATGGGTTTAATTACACGTTCATAAATTAGTCATAGCGATTGTTTTTTTTTTCAGTTGCTCTCACAATGTACATGATTTGGTGAAACAGGAACAATAAATGTATATCTTTCTCAATCCTTTTCAGAAATTAAGCTCTGATTGCTTAGAATCATAGGATCAGCCTTATGTTGGTAGGGTTTTGATGAAATAAAAAGAAAAGTGATAAAACAGAACATTTATTGCTTTATTAAAAAAATATCAAAAAGGTTATATCAATGTGTCTTTAACGAAATAGTGAGCATTTCTTCGAATATCTCGCTTTGTATTTTGAGCCAACATGAACTCATTTATTATATCATCTCCTTTTTTCACCTTGCAGTCATCCCGTCACTTCTCCTGAGCTCTTCTTTTGGAAAATTGTTCATCGACTCAAAGGAGTTGTGGGTAATTGAGCAGGTTGAAGTCTTTTCTGATGAAGAACTACTTTGTATAGTCACTACCTGCATGATCTTGTTAAAATTCCACATGTTTTCCTTGTGAATTCAATGATTCAACGTGACAATAGAAAAATTATTTCCATGCACATTTGCTTACCCATTTTATGGTCCACAATTTATCAGCAAAGACAGATTTAAACATGCTTGGGAATCTTCTCAACCAATTGTCTAATTGGACTTCTGGCGTGCAATCCATTTTTATGCATCGTTAGAACTTTGCTATAAGTTTTAGTACATTTTTTTTCAGACACCCATTTTCACTCCATGATGACACTGCAGATGGATCCTCCAGACAGACCTTTTTTGAAATTATATTTTTTACCATTTTGACTTGACGTTATCGAGAAAGAGTAAGCTTTTGATTTGCAGGGAATGAGTGTCATCAAAATAAAAATATTCAAATGGATACTGGATACCGATGAATCGTGATTGACTTATCAGTGACTTTTTCCTGATCCTTCATATATTTTTCGTGAATTCCAGCATTGTTTCCGGGTTAAAAGTGATGTCAAAATGCAGGGCATTTCAAGTCGGATGTTCCAGTGGTAAGAGCTGTGTTCTTCATTGAAAAACTGAAGGTGAAAATTGGAGCTGTGTCCGCTCCCACACGATCGATTTGGTTTGGATTTTCTGTTGCCGTTCTGCGAAAGGTGCTATTTGGATTTTCAATCCAAATTTAAATTGACAATCTGCTCAAATTGGCCTCTTATTGCCAACCGTCCACGTTGATTTTCAAAATAATTTGGAAATCGAAATAACGTCAAAATATAAAATCAGGAAAATCTCGAAAATAAAAATTCGAAACACCTTTTATGCAGTATTTGTTCCATAGATGAAATTCTGGAATTAATTGCTATATGGCATACTGGCATTTCAAAAAGTACGGTGATTTCATATTGTTATGAAAAACAATTTGTTTATTCATCAATACTCATGTTATTTCCTACAAACCCGGTGAATATGATGGCTGAGGAATGAATTTAGTGTTGATGTTAGCCAGAAAAAAAAACTCTCACAAGCAATTGCAATATTGTGATGGAAAAGCTGTGATATTTTTGTCCACAATTTCGAACGTTTTTCTCGTATTGCTTCTCGGAAATGGCGCACAAGAGCAAGATTACACTAATTATTGACCGTACGACCTTGTAGTATGAGCCCTCGATGCACCACGCTGGAAGTCGAGGAGAACAGTAAGCAAAACCTTGGCCATTTGATGGCACTAGGTATGCAGTTTCGGAACCAGCCTCGCTAACACACGTTACATGTTCAAAAATGAAAAAAAAAATCATTTCAATGATCAAACTGATATTCCACCTATTTTAGAAATTCTCAAACTGGTGATTCAACAATTTATGAAAAACTTTTTTTCACCGCTTCTAAGTTTTTATCTGTTTTTAACATGATGGGGCATCCAGAGTAAGCTTCTACATTGGCATCTTCTCGGCCATCTTGGAACAGCTAGTATCACTCTAATTTTTTATCAACACCATTCCTACAGTACCACTGTTAACGTTTCACTGGAACACAAAATGTTACGTTTTACACAAATTTCGATGCTACTTTATATTTTGCAGCAGAAAATTTTCGAGCACACCAAAACACGTCTGACTTTTGTATCTATAAAAAAAAAGTTCGGTACTTGTATACTAACACAACAAATAAAAAAAAGTACGTTGCACGTAGGTCACTTTACTTTCATAACACACCATGTAGAAATCTGGTAATGCAACAATGCAGATTTGAACAGAAATTGGATTAATATTGCTCAAAAATACTGCATATTGGAACTGACTCATAAGTAACTCGTGGATATCAAAACGCCATTACTGTTGACTGAGTGACAGAGTAAGGGTGCTCTTGTATGACATGACAGCAAATCAATTCACAATCTATTAGAAGCATAATTGTTTCAAAGCAAAATAAAGGGTGTGTCACATCAAATTGCATCACGGAAAAAACGCTGTAGAAATTCGCCCCGTAGACCGATCCTTTTGAAAATTTTAGACAGTAAAATAAAAACTATTAAACAACTTTTGGCATTTTCTTTTTATTCATACTTCGAGCCCAAGCCCGTATGCTCGCACCTTCCTCTTTACCCCGTCCATAAGGTTCTGTACAACGTCAGGTTGTAGTTTTTTTTAACAGAAATCCATTTTCTCTTGAAGTCCGCCTCCGATTTGACAACTTTTGGGTTCTTCCGGTAGGTCTGCTTCATAATCGCCCAATATTCTATTGGGCGAAGCTCCGGCGCGTTGGGCGGGTTCATTTCCTTTGGCACGAAGGTGACCCCGTTGGAGTACAGCTTCCGGGCTCGCGTCTTCCCCACCATGTTTTGCCTTTCGTCTCGGTTAGGAGCCTTCTGAACCTTGTATGTACGCAGGCCCTCCCGCTGCTTGGTCCGCTGGACGAATGAACTTGACAAATTCAGCTTATTGGCGACATCCCGGACTGAACTTCTCGGATCACGTCTAAACTGCTTAACTACGCGCTTGTGATCTTTTTCACTGACGGAGCATCCATTTTTGCCGTTCTTCACCTTCCGGTCGACGGTTAGGTTCTCGAAGTATCGTTTTAGTACTCTGCTGGCCGTGGATTGGACGATTCCCAGCATCTTACCGATGTCCCGATGTGACAACTCCGGATTCTCGAAATGAGTGCACAGGATTAATTCACGACGCTCTTTTTCGTTCGACGACATTTTTCCAAATTTACGAAAAATTTACAGTGAAGCATGGCCAACGTGATCTATACACTCTTATCTGATTATAAGCGAAAGCTGAAGATATAATTCCTAAAAATTAAATTTCTACAGCGTTTTTTCCCTGATGCAATTTGATGTGACACACCCTTTATTAGAAGAGAAATGTCTCTAAAATAATTACAAAAAAACATTTTCTTTTAATTTATAGAAAAAAATAGCTTCCTAAAAATATAGCAAATGAAGAATGTTTTCCGACGAGAAATGCATACAATAATTCTTGGATTTTGGCCACCTCTGCGTCTCCAACATCATGAAGACCTCCCTTTAATTGTCTAAACAAGCTATGCTCAACCAGCATCCCCCGCGGTGCGTATGTGGCCCGGCAGGTTCTTTTGCGTTGGCTCATCTGGTGTTACGTTATTTAAAAATAGTTTATATAAGTAAAAATAACGTTAACCTCAGAAACCTATTTTTTACGTAGGACTGCGTCTTTCAGCAATGGTGCCAAATCATTTTTATGAAATAGAAATAGCAAATATAGCGTTCGTTCTACGGACATATATTCCAATTCAAGCTCCACCCGTTTTCAATTTGTATATACAGTATATACAACCTGTTCGTGATTTAATAGCATGCACGGTTCATCAGTCATCCAGATAGCGACCAGCCGGCAGCGAAGTTTACCAAATGATCTCTCTAAAGGCCGAGAGTTTCGTTTAGTTGTCGAAATTGGCAAACAGTGGTTTTGTTCGGTGGGGGTCCGCGTCGATTTTCATTTCATGTCTTCTAAAGTCTGCTTCATTTAATATTGGAACACAAACAATTGCGTGTAGTTCAGTCATTTATTAACGAATTCATAATTTGTTTTTCATACAAATGTAGCATTTTCTTTACTCTTTCATAAAAAAAAATTAAAAAAATTATTCATTGCTGTTTCGAAGAAATTCTCGTACTTTTCCCGTAATACGGCACATTAGGCGGCGCACACCCTTTTCGTCCACCGTTTTGGCGATTTGATTCCACCAGTTCTTCATTTGAGTCATGTTCCTAACAAGTTTTCCCTTTGCCTTAAGCCTCCGCTTCGTGATTGCCCAGTATTTCTCTATCGGCCGGAACTGAGGGCAGTTTGGGGGGTTGAGGTCCTTCGGTATTACGCTGACCCCGTTCGTTGCGTACCATTCCATAACCGTTTTGCTGTAATGGCAGCTTGCGAGGTTCGGCCAAAACATTACTGGACGGTCGTGGGCACGAATAAACGGCAGAATCCGTTTCTGTAGGCACTCTTTTTTGTAGACTTCTGATGTCATTGTCTTGTCAGTGAGAAAGACTTTGGTTTTCTGTCCACAACTGCATATCCCCTGCCAAATCATGTACTTGCGGGCGAATTTATCCGCAAACACGAACTTAAATTTTGCAGGTACATCCCCCCGAGCCGTCGCCAAATAAAATTTTTGACCTGGGATTTGCCCAAAGTCCGCCTTCACGTAGGTCTCATCGTCCATCAGAATACATCCGTCGAACTTGGTCAGCACTTGGTCGTACAGCTTTCGAGCACGGATTCTGGCCACATTGTTCTGCTTCAGCGTCCGATTTGGCTGTTTGCTGGCTCGGAATGACCTTATTCCTTCCCGGAGACGAATTCGTCGCACCGTACTGTGAGCGGCCTGGAACTTATTGGCCAAATCGCGGTCTGAAAGATTGGGATTCCTCTTGACGGCCTTGATGACTTTCCCACGCAGTTTCCGGTCGACAGTTCCACTCCGACGCTTCGAATGCGGCTTCCGAGCCGTCGTCAATGTTTCCTTGTACTGCTTGATAACACGCCATACGGTATTTCTGGGCATTTTAAGCTGTTTAGCTAGCTTAGATGCCGACAACAATGGATTTTCAAGAAAACTGTGCACAATTTTATCTCTCCGTTCGGCTTCCATGGCGGTTGTTTACAAAATGCTATCGTTTGGTGTTATGACATAAATACATGGTGAAAGGTAATGAATTTCCCGACACGTGGGTGAAAAAAGTTTCCAAATCCGTCCACTAGGAGCGCCACAATGAGCAAAAGAATTTGTTCCAATATTAAATGAAGCAGACTTTAATATTGGTGAAATCACAAAAATCTATAAATATGCTTGAAAGTCCATCGAAGCCATATCGCCAGTGAAAGCACTATACATATGGTGCTCGCCCTGGCCAACCTCAGTTTCTACTTTTGCTACCGAGTTGAATGGACTGCAAAGCAGTCAACATCCAGGCCTCCTTCAGCCGAAGGATCCGCCACTACCTCAATGGTGTGATCCATCAGTGGATTTCATGAGTTATCAAATGGATAACGGTGGTGGGGGAACAAATATGTAATAACGATACAAATTTTATGTATTGTTAGAGAGTTATTTTAAAAATGCTTTGTTCAATGCTTTATATATTAAATATCCGAAGAATTCTAGTCCTGAAAATGGACGATTCAGAAAACGAATTTACACAATCGGCCTTGAGACAGGCCATTTAGAAAGCATCGCTGGTCGCTAGCAGGATGACTGATAAATCTTGAATGACTTATTGGTGACTTTTACCGATCGAATTCGTGAATCCGAGCCTTGTTTCCGGGATGAAAGTGGCATGAAAGTGCTACGATTTCAAGCCAGATGTAAAGAAGGTATTTTTCTGCGACGAGAGCTGAAAGCTGTCGGTTTCTAATTTCGTAGTCTTACGTTTACATTTCAGTCGGATACCACCCTTCTTTTTTTTCTAGCCTGCGATACAATGATTAAAGACGGCGCCAGTGGTTGTGTGGTTAGCGTAACAGCATCACAATCCGATCGGCCTGGGTTCAATCCCAGCTGGCATCGTTGGGATTTTCTGAAGCGAAAAATCTCTGGTTACGTCTTGCTTCGGAAGGGAAGTTAAAAAAGTTGGCCCGGCTCATGAGTTGTTGAGTAAATAGGAACAGGTGGAGTCGCCTCCCTGATGTCGGTGACACAAAAGTGGCGGAAATAGGCCTACGAAAAATAAGCGAAGATAAAAAAAATAAAAAAAAAACATGATTAAAATGTGTTTCTGACCCCTCTGGAAAAAAAAGTTGAGTACCGCTGGTTTTAACCATCTTCCGCGAGTACTAGAGCCTTGATCATCTTCACCGTAAGCTTCAGTAAGTAAACGATGACTTTGAAGCACTTTCATTTAAATTCCAACAAAACAGTAAAGCTTCCCTAAAATGCTGCTTTTTTGGCATAAAATGTTCCTTTTTCGCAACAAAAAATATACACATCAGACCTGCGATTAACAGCCTGTCAAAAACACTTTCGTACGCAAGTGCCGTCAATTTTTGACGTAGAACTACGTCTTTCAGGAAGGGTGCGAAATAAGAAAATAAGTTACGTTTTTATGAAATAAAGTTAACGTTAATAAGTTTCTTTCAACTGATGGAATGGGACTCGATCTCAACACAAGCGGAATATAGGAACAATGGTGTTTATAGATTGTGATGGATATCTGCGTGGAGAGGAGAAAGTCTGGTGTGAGTTGGCAGCGCAGCTCAATCGTGAAGTGAGGACGGAACCAAATAACCGAATAGTGCTGAGAGCTTTCAACAATTTTCTTTTCGTTGATCAAATTCAAAAACTAAAAAGTTATATCAAAAATTTCAATGCATTCTTAAATAATATCCGAAGTGAAAAACATTCGGATAGAATAATATAATTCCGTGGTTCTACGTCGAAAATGCGGTCGTGTCATAGATACAACCCCTTACAATTTTTTTTTCCAACGAAACCACTTACGGAAAACGGGTAGAATCAATTCTCACACCCAATACCATTCGGCAAGTAACAAGTAACCTACTTCAGATGGACAACAAAATCAGTAAAAACGAACATTTTATCCTTTTATTCTATCGCATTTTCGTACGTCGAATTCGGAGCAGTTGTTTGCGTTGCTTCAATGCCAGTGCTGATAACTTAGTACGTGTGGTCATTATATGAAGTGGCATACGCATAATTTATAGTGGTTTAGACCAATTTTAGAAATTAGCTTGGCGTCGTTCTATCCATCGTTGTTTATCCTAGAACGTATTTATATCATTCATTTGCTCCAAAAAGATCGTAAATAGCTCAAGCGGTTCGGAGGCTGCTTTTTTTTTGAGAATGGGTATCCGGATCAGTGCCATAGATTATCAAAATTTATTCACGACAGAAAGAATTAACTTTCTCCCAGTTTCGGATGAATTCTCTTCTGCTGAGACACAACACCATATCTCTCATAATGAGTGTAACGCAAGAGTTCATCTCAATCATGTCAATGACTCGTGAACTTTGTTTACTATATTAAATGAAAACAGTTCGAATGAATTTCGATAAACCTGCATTCGCTTACCTTCCTTACTGTCAAAAATTTGAGATGATTATCACGGAAGCCACATTAATATTCATCGCTTGCAGTGAATATTTTTTAAAAACGATTCTTATACTGATTCCGGATGAAATGGGTGTAAGTCATTTTACCCGCCAATTCCGCACCTAGCATACATAGACTGCGGTTAAATGTGTTGAATACAATCAATTTAAATGCGAAGAAACCAAGAATAGGGACGAAGCGACTCATTGCCGTCCACACTCCACATGCTAGTAACTTTTATATTTTTTGTAATTTTCCTGCGTTCAAATAATTTTTGTATTCTTGAAATATTAATAAACAGATATAGTATAATGGATATTATACAATATTATTTGTTTTATTTATTCAGAGCTCAAAAAAACGTCCAAAAATCATGGGTCCACACTAGAATTCACTAGATTAGATTGGTTGACGTTGAATTTTTATGTTTTGATTCTCACTAACGCGCAATGATATTGAATTCTAATGATTGAAATATCAAGACGAAAATGAAAATGAACTTAGAAATAATTAGTGAATATAACGAATTTCATCTATATCTATAGTCATTTTCCACCGTACTAATAAACATATATGTCAAGCAGATTCGTAAGCCCAATAACAGCTACATTTTCCCGCCGAAAATACAGGTAGTAGGGTTATATCCTTATTATATCTGTGGGAACAATATATTGCCTTATGGGAACAATAAAAATGGTTAATACGCACATTTCTCACCAGTATCCAGATATGACAGCATCCAAGTTTACTAATGCTATCGAGTAAAATATACTAACCTCTGGTAGATATTTTTCTGATTCTGATTCTGATTTTTCTAAGGGTAGTATTGTTTCATCTTTATCGATAATCGCTTGAGACGTAGGTTGTCAATGCAAAGTAAGTTGAAATTCGTCGTATTTGAATGTCGTGAACGTGAATTTTTTTTGGCACTGATCCGGATCATAGTTGTAAACAGTCCACATTTTCGATGACGTTCACGTATATCAAAAATGTCATGTCATAGCCGGTTCATCCGTTCACACGCGACCAAAAACTTTTCAGCTAGTGAGCTACTGTCATACTTCCAAACGAATTAGAGAACAAAACAAAAAGGTAGAATGAGCGTCTCGATTTCCTCTTTTTTCTCCGACTGTAGTGTGAGTGCATGTCAAACAAATTCAAGAAAAAAATGTACTTTGAATATCGTGTTTTTTTATTTTTTGTTTTAATCAACTCGAGAAACTTGAGGAGGTTGTATTTTTTATTAATATGTTTATTTTTACAAGCTCAGACAAATTCTTAATTTTATTGTTTATTCACATTTTCACTTAAAAAGCATTCATAAAATTCTTATTTATAATTTATTATTTACATTATCACTTTTTCTATGGTTAAAGGAATGAGGGACCGATTACTCACGGGCGTATGCCACGTATTCGGAGATTCTCATTGTTCTGCAAGATCTGAAAATTATAATTTAATTTAGGATATATTTATGTTTCAAAACCGACAGTCATACTTCGTGCTTGCTGTAGAACTCTATTATCTGAAAGACACCGCCCCAACGTGCTTTCAAGTAAAGAGGAGACAGTGGTTGTTTATGGAGCTCAAAAAACGGACATGAAACGGAACCTTGGAATTTTCGTCTTCTGCATCATCGATCGGAAAGGACATCGTTTGCAGATATGATTGCAACTGATTAACGGCTGCAATCATGTTCCTTCCGTTGTCACAGGTAACTGCGAAGCACTGATCCAGACTTATTCTGAATTCTGTCTTTCCGTAATTTCCAGAGTTCCTGTAAGATATAACCATGTAGTACTGATGTATCCGAATAACCACCTAAATATTCTTACCGATAGTTCTCATTATCACTTCTTGCGTTCACCACCAGTTTCTTAGTAATTTTCCGCTTCTTCGAAGGTACTTTACTTTGCTGCGCCTGCCGATATTTGCAATTCAACGATGCATCAATCGAGCAAACCACAAATCCATTCCCAAACACTGTACACACTTGTTTTAAGATATCCCTGAACCTTTCCTTTTCCCCGGATGTCGCTATATTTGTAAAACGTTCGGATTAGTTTAATAATTTATATTAAATTCGCACAATGCTCAACGGTAGGAAATCGGTCGAATTTATTCAGGAGGAACGTCGATGAAAGATAATCTGCGTTTGACGTTACCACCAGTGTTGCCACAAGTACTGATTTATCTCCCGATAAATCTACAGCTACAGATTTTTGATTTTTTTCTGAATACATTCTGTACGGTACAGATTACACATTTTTTGTCCTAAACTATTGATTGGTACAGATTTTTTCTATATTTATGGCAGGTGGGGTTGGTTGAGCGAATAAGAAAAAGATTCGATTTCAATAATTCGATACTTAATGCTGCTGCGATGTTAAACTCTAGAAACTTCCAATAAGCATCAAAGTAGTATTAGAAGAGTTTATAGGTTTCTACGATGAGAATTTGCAAGAGTTGGAAAACAAATAACGTGCCCTAAAAAGGAAATTAGTTCGTAAGTCAATCATATCATTTATGGTTCGTTCGCATATCCGTCGCTTCGACACCTTGTTTCTAACATTCTTACTATATCTTACTTCTCGGCAATCGTCAAGCGATTTTTCTGATTATAACAACAACAAATCAAAGCTACTAAATCGGCTCAGCAACGTCAGATGTTTGAAGGAAAAAGTACAACTAAAAATATTTTAAACCCTTTCCAGTACAGATGAATTTATGGCAACACTGATTACCATCATAATAGTGGTGGTATCCAATTCGCGATGACGACATTGTGTTTCGTTTTCCGAGTTTGGGAAGCGATAATAACAATAATGAAATTTCAGGGGATATGAACAATCTTTTAAAATGAAAATTATCAATGAGAATTAACTTTTCCTCATCGAATATGTATTCTATGTAAAAGACTAGCACGTTTACTCGCGAATTGTGAACAAATATAAAACGAAAAATGGGTTTGTTAATGTGGCAGTGTCAAATAAATTCGAAATACAAATGTCGTGTGTTATATGGCATTTTGTTACAGGGATGTTGAATGAACTCGAATTTTAGAACGTAACCGACAACAGACGGCGAACGTTATGAAAATTGTGTCAATGACGGTCCCCGCATACAAGCCTGATCCGGATAGCTGGCCAACAAGCCGATTTGTCAGACCCTGCTTCTTCTTCGGTGGCAAAACGTTCCTAAAGGAACGTTCGCCATCTCAATTTAGTATTACTCACGTCATTTTTACTAGTAAAGGGTGTGTCACATCAAATTGCATCACGGAAAAAACGCTGTAGAAATTCGCCCAGTAGACCGATCCTTTTGAAAATTTTAGACAGTAAAATAAAAACTATTAAACAACTTTTGGCATTTTCTTTTTATTCATACTTCGAGCCCAAGCCCGTATGCTCGCACCTTACTCTTTACCCCGTCCATAAGGTTCTGTACAACGTCAGGTTGTAGTTTTTTTTTAACAGAAATCCATTTTCTCTTGAAGTCCGTCTCCGATTTGACAACTTTTGGGTTCTTCCGGAGGGTCTGCTTCATAATCGCCCAATATTTCTCTATTGGGCGAAGCTCCGGCGCGTTGGGCGGGTTCATTTCCTTTGGCACGAAGGTGACCCCATTGGCTTCGTACCACTCCAACACGTCCTTTGAATAGTGGCACGAAGCGAGATCCGGCCAGAAGATGGTCGGGCTCTCGTGCTGCTTCAATAGTGGTAGTAAGCGCTTCTGTAGGCACTCCTTAAGGTAAACCTGCCCGTTTACCGTGCCGGTCATCACGAAGGGGGCGCTCCGCTTTCCGCAAGAGCAGATCGCTTGCCACACCATGTACTTTTTGACAAACTTGGATAGTTTCTGCTTGCGAATCTCCTCCGGAACGCTGAATTTGTCCTCTGCGGAGAAGAACAACAGGCCCGGCAGCTGACGAAAGTCCGTTTTGACGGAGGTTTCGTCGTCCATTACCAGGCTTCGTCAGCATTTCGGTGTACAGCTTCCGGGCTCGCGTCTTCCCACCATGTTTTGCCTCTCGTCGCGGTTAGGAGCCTTCTGAACCTTGTATGTACGCAGGCCCTCCCGCTGCTTGGTCCGCTGGACGAATGAACTTGACAAATTCAGCTTATTGGCGACATCCCGGACCGAACTTCTCGGATCATGTCTAAACTGCTTAACTACGCGCTTGTGATCTTTTTCACTGACGGAGCATCCATTTTGGCCGTTCTTCACCTTCCGGTCGATGGTTAGGTTCTCGAAGTATCGTTTTAGTACTCTGCTGACCGTGGATTGGACGATTCCCAGCATCTTACCGATGTCCCGATGTGACAACTCCGGATTCTCGAAATGAGTGCGCAGGATTAATTCACGACGCTCTTTTTCGTTCAACGACATTTTTCCAAATTTACGAAAAATTAACAGTGAAGCATGGCCAACGTGATCTATACACTCTTATCTGATTATAAGCGAAAGCTGAAGATATAATTCCTAAAAATAAAATTTCTACAGCGTTTTTTCCGTGATGCAATTTGATGTGACACACCCTTTACTTAGTAGAGATTTCATCGCCAAATAGCCTACCTTGAACTATATGCTATGTGGCAAGCTCTAGAATACACGTGACCATAGTGTAAGTCAGAGAAAATAAATTTTCAGACCAGGGCATATTATAAAAGTATGGGTTTACATTTTTCCAATACGGAATTGAAACGAAATTGGAATTGATGAGTTTTCACACATACAGAAATTGGCATAGTAATCTGGATCGTTGTATTTTATGAAGAATGAAACTGGGTATTGAACCTTAGTATACTTGATAAATGGAAATATTAGCACAAAAGCTTTGTACCACTAAAACAATGTCATATTTTACTCTATTTAACAACAACTGAATTTGAAGTTGGCTGATTTTCGGTGGCCGACTAGCGTTTTTCTACCGAATGAGTCGGAAAAAGAATTACTGTCGATTGAAAACGAGTGCCTTGAAGTTGTAATTTATGTTTTTGAACGAGAAAATTGTAGCCATATCTGGTGAATGCGATGGATTTTCATTTATGTTCGTTGATTTTTTACCAGATTTTTTTTCTTCTTGGCCGTACAATTAACACGAACTGACAAAATGAAGGACAATGAATAAATTCAATGACACATTGCTCAGCATCAATATTAAGTTGTGCCAACATAGCAACAAGAATGTTTACCATCCCTTCAAAGGAGTTTTCAAGTATTCAATTCCTGGCACTTTTTGAGATAAAATTTTGTGAGTAACCTTTGCATCTTGAATCGATTGCTTCACGAGAAGTCATGAATTCATCACACAAATGATTAGTTCAATCTTTCCTACGAACCTCATTGAAGGCAATATCATTGAAATTATTCGAACCGCTTCAAACCGTTATATGAAGTAATATGCAGCAACGGCAACACCAATTCCGGCCCATTTTCCGCATACCATTCGGGGAATCGGGATCGACCGTTCCGCCGAACGGAGGTTCGCGCTCGCGCGCCCCTTACTGCCAGAACAATGACAAATCATATTTCGTTTTCTGCCTTTCAACCGGTCCATTACGGGGCAATTATGTTTCGAGTGCAATAGCACAGCGCCTTTTTGTGTACAATCACTTTCTGGCCGGCGCGCTTTATGGGGAAACACTCGCGGTTCCAACCGCGGCGACTTTTTCAACTGAGCCTCGGTTCGAGCGATTGGAAATAATTTCAAGTATGAATCACACACCCGCCCCCCTCTCTGAATTACCTCCCCCTAGAGATAGGGGTTACCTAACGGGAGATCGCGTTCTACGACGATCCAATTTCGGCCGCACGGGTTTCAACATTCTGCTGGACCGGCGCCCGATCTCACCCTCACCACCCACGTAACGTGTGAATGGTCTGCACCGTTGAACAAATTATTATTCATGTCCAATAAGATATTTCACTTTCACAGACAAACGAAGACAACAACAAAAAAAGATTGTTAAATGCGGCGAGCGCCGCTTTCAAGGGTTGGGCCATTGCACTGCGGCTATAGCATATTTTTACGCAAATAAACGAACATATGTAAGTTCGCAAGCTCGAAACAAAAACACGCGCGAATAGGAGCACCTTAGCCTATTAAAATGCTAATGTAAGCACACCGTCGTCATTCAGCTAGAACGAGATGAAGGCAGTGAGAGGCATTCGTGTGCAAACCGGCGGCTGCAATGGCGATGCAACGCCGGCGACGCCACGTTGGCGTCCGCTATGCTCGGCTGCCAAAGCGTCGGCGATATAATAACGATCCCCCCGAAAACGTTGGCTCATTTTTCATTAATGTTAAACTACTTTGTAAATACCAGCAAACGGAACAACTGCATCTAATTGATCAACCCAGTCAACAACAAAACCGGGTGATCGGAGAAGAAGCGAAAAAAAATCCCGGGCGTAGTGCAATTCGTGAACCAATTCATCATCATTTCACACCCATTTACCTCCAAAATGAAGCATACTCGGGTGCCATTAACGGGTCGGTGGGTCGGCTGGGAATGCACACAAGGGCCCCCGAAGACGAATTGGTCTGTTTCAACGGCACACTCAAAACCGGGCAATCATTATTTACAGAACAATCAAAGTGCAATCATACGTCAGTAACGGCAACAGCATCAGCAGTAGTGGCGATGGTAGCGGTGGTAACGGCGGCGGCGGCGTCTGTTGCTGATGAAGATGATGAGCTGGTGCAGCTCGGTCTAATTAGTGCACCGAATTGGCGTAAATTAATATCTCCGCGTATAGTGAGTTGCTGCAGGCTCCTCCCGGGGTCAACATTCTGTAACGGTTAAAAGAGAGCTCATTTTTAAGGGTGGCGATGAATGGCCCAAAATTTATGGGATTGTGTTTGATGCTTCGGGAAAACCGATTTTTTCCCCGAAGAAAAAAAAGTCTCGAAGAGTTTAAAAAAAGTTACAGGAAGGTTGTGTCCCAGACACGACCGCATATGACGTGAATTACGTTAGGCTATTCCATTATTATTCTCTTTGTTAATAATTCGATGGCCCTAAAAATGACCGTTTAGTTTGATTGTTGAGTATTGCTTGTGCACTCCACCAGTGTTAGAATAGAGCGATGATAGCAGAAGCGTGGTGATTAGTCGTTGCATGGTGCATATCACAATAAAAGATGCTGAAGGAAAATCAGATATACTGGATACTGCTCTCTGTGGCCCTGGACGAGATGGCTTCTGCGTTCTGTATGGATAAAATAATAAAAAGTGTATATGGAGAGAGACTGAACAGTTTCTCTATTGCATCAAACCAACGGCACACAAACCTGAATGCATCAACGCGAACTTCAATCAGACTAATAATACGACAAAATAGACAGCTCAAGTCAGAAGATGCGTACTGGAATAATGCTCGAACAGACATTTGTAGCGATTGAGCTTTGAAGTTAGTTCACTTATTTTTGGTTGTGCTAACGTAAGGATATTTATCACTATTCACTCGCGAGACGCGACACGGAACTAGGACACAACACTTATAATCCTTACAAACATTAAAATGGTTAAAATTACCTTTTTCGTCGACCGGTTTCGGGCTCGATGTTGCCCATCTACTGGACGGTGTCCGACTGGTTACGATGGAGCACTAACACATATTCATACGGTTATCAGTACTTGTCGAAGATATAGTTTGCTGAGTTATCAGCTTCGTCAGATGGAAGAGTTGAGATGATATTGGTGCATCTTCTTCATTCGTAAGTGGGGAATCGCTGGTTGAGATGTACATTGATTCCCATGCATTCAACTGTGAGGCTTTTCGTACATTTCTAATAATTTTTGCCTTCTCCCAGTCTACGCAGTGGGCTTGAGTTAAAGCATGTGCTGCCACACTTGATTCGCTGGCTCGTTCATTATCCACCGCATTCTTATGTTCACGTAGGCGGATTTTGAATTTCCGACGAGTTTGACCGATGTATACACTAGTACAGTCTTTGCAGGGAATCTGATAGATCCCTGATTTTTCATCCGGTGGAATTCTATCTTTCAGGTTGCACAAAAGGTCTTTCAGGGTGCTCTCACTTTTGTACACCACATGAAATCCGTGTTTCCGGAGTGTAGACTGGACTGTGTTGGTTATTTTGGGATAGTACGGTAGGCTGATCCTTTTGTGTTGTTCCTTCTCAGGCTCTAATGTGGTGTTGTTTTTTCTCCATTTCTTCTTCTCGTGTTTCCGAAGGATTTTCTCCACAAAACATCTCTTGTACCCATTCAGCTCTGCAGCATGGTAGATTCTATTTTTCTCCGCTATGTAATCATCTCTCTCCATTGGTATGTTGAGGAGACGATACACCATGGAGTGGAAGGCTGCTTGTTTTTGTGCGCCGAAGTGATTAGAGTCGGAAGTTATATATCTATTCGTAGACGTTGGTTTACGGTATATCCCAAACTTTAGCCGATTATCTTCCTTCCGGGTAATGTACAGGTCCAGAAAAGGAAGTGTACCGTCTTTTTCTTTTTCGACGGTAAACTTAATCGTCCTATGTCGGGAATTCAACAACTCCAACGTCTGCTTCAAGTATCGTTCTTTCACAACTGCGAAGATGTCATCTACATAGCGTCTCCACATTCGAGGGAAGAATTTTTCTTTCGCCAACTCTGTTTCAAAATCTTTCATGAAAACCTCCGCTAAGAGTGGCGATAGCTTGCTACCCATACTGAGACCGAACGTTTGCTTGTAGAACTTTCCCCTGAACGAAAAGAAGTTCTGATTCATACAGGTTTTCGTTACCAAAAGATATGCGTCGATCTGATTGGGTGGTACGCGTTTCCGTTCCAGATGTCTGCGCAAACTATTTACCGCCTCTGTTACTGGCACGTTCGGAAAAAGAGCTGTAACATCGAACGACACCAGAATTTCCCCTCGCCTAACCTCGAAGCCTTTCAAATGGTCTACCAACTCAAACGAATTGTTGACATTTTTACCGTGAGTTATGGGATATTTTTTCAATTCTTCAACCAACCAACCAAGAATCAAGTGTGGCAGCACAAGCTTTAACTCAAGCCCACTGCGTAGACTGGGAGAAGGCAAAAATTATTAGAAATGTACGAAAAGCCTCACAGTTGAATGCATGGGAATCAATGTACATCTCAACCAGCGATTCCCCACTTATGAATGAAGAAGATGCACCAATATCATCTCAACTCTTCCATCTGACGAAGCTGATAACTCAGCAAACTATATCTTCGACAAGTACTGATAACCGTATGAATATGTGTTAGTGCTCCATCGTAACCAGTCGGACACCGTCCAGTAGATGGGCAACATCGAGCCCGAAACCGGTCGACGAAAAAGGTAATTTTAACCATTTTAATGTTTGTAAGGATTATAAGTGTTGTGTCCTAGTTCCGTGTCGCGTCTCGCGAGTGAATAGTTGAAGTTAGTTTCAACAAAATTACTACCAGATAGCGCCACACATACACTAATTCGAATAATGTGTAGGGGAAGATCGGGAGAGATGCAAAGATGATGAGAAAGATCAGAAACATTCACGTTTTCTTACTAAGCGCACTTTCATGGGTCTAATCGCAGAACTGTTCCTTGATTGATTTTCTAATAGACCATTTAAAATTACCGATTACTATAAAATTCCAATTACCGTTAAGTCACCATTCACCGCGCGTGCCCACATCACCGTGCATTTTCGAAATATGTTCCAATATTTTTTCGAAATAGTGGGAAAATACCCCACTTTTGCATTTATGTTACCAAAAATAGTATAAATGTTTTGATATGGGGCATAGTTGCGATAAAAATCCTTTTAAAGTCTCGTTTTGACGTTTTTGTTTGTCTACATCCGAAGCAATTAACTCTCCATCAGCGTCCCGAAGAAACGAAGAAAAGTGGCAAAAACGCTTTGGAGTTTATATGTAGAATCATAAGAATGACGCTCTGAAAAACAAATATATATACATGTATAGTAGAAAAACATTTAGTACAACACAACACACACACACACACTTACCTTCTGAAAGCTGCAGTCCCTGATCCACGAAAAGAACATCGAAAAGAGAATATAAATGGTTGAAGAGGAAATTAAAAGCTGTCGGAAAAGAGGAAGCAAATTATGATAAGCTACTTGGTAGGAAGAATTGTAAAATTCTGCCATTTCCTGGTTGAGTTCAGTGCTAGAAGCACTTAATTTTAATAGTGTATTGTTATATGCCACTTTGTATAAAAGAGTACTCTAGAACAATAGTGTGTCTCAGGATTATTTGAATCAGGTATGATTATAAAAAGACCCAGGAAATAACTAAACCAGGTAACAAGCAAAATAGCCAGTAGCCTCATATTCGACATCGACATCGAGATCCCACCACCGCGTGCATCAGCAGCATTAGCAGCAGCCGGCCGGCCATCCCGACACATTACACACCCACACAGCAGCCATTGTGTAATAGGTAACAATAAAAGTAAAAAGAAATACTTACCTGTTTTATGTTGGTGATAATCCGAGCCCTCGACACGCTAAATCACCTCGATCACGAGGAAAGCCGACCCTGAGAGCTACAGGCCTCAAGCTCGAGCTAGCCACGAGAAAAGAGGCCTAGAGAGCCCAACCTCAACGATCCCCGAGGCTCAGACCAGGGATCGAGGTTTAAAGGGAGGTCCGTCTGATCCCCTTGAGAGTAATAGATTTTAGTGTTTAAAATACTTGTTGCATGGGATTTTCTCCTGTTTTACCGTACAATCGCAGCTTCATATACGTTTTTTGAGGCTGCGTATCAAATATATAAGAAAATAGTGTTTACATTGATTTTTCATCAACACAAAAATGCACGGTGAATGGATCCTTCATAAAAGACGGGTGGGTAATGTCGGGGACATAACCGGAGTGACGTAGGACTATACAAAGGGGACAGCTTTTGTTAAAGATATATTTTAAATATGTTGTTTTATTTTCTTCTCCTACGTGAAAACCTACCTATCTACCTGAAAAATGGATTAGTTTACTGTTTACTCTTTATGAATATGTTGATGGTTCTGAAAAGAACCTTTGGTGTTGTGTTTTTGTTATCACTCGATATTCCCATCTTGTTCGGCCACTCGCCACAGCTTTCACAGTTGGAAAATTTCTTCCCATCCAGCTTGTGACATGTTGTTCAGTAAATTACATTTAATGCGACGTGCCGGAGAAACACTTTGCCACTCACTGAAACCAATTGTTGCCTTGATGAGCGCCGAACCGAAGCTGCTCTGTTCTTGATGCGGGTTTTCTGATTGTCGTGAGCAGCTTTGCAAGCCAACTCGAGCACTCCGACGGCCGAAACTCTATAATCGCTGTTAGGTATACTGGTGCTCCGGCACCAATCCGTTCGGCCTAGTTACCCTTGCGGAGCAATCAGTGAATCTGACCAACAGGGAACTGGAGACCTGCACGGTTCGAGTGAGACTTTGCATTTCCCTTAACTTGTCCTCCTTTGTTACGTCCACGATGCCGATGCCGGACAACCACACGGGTTTACGGTTCGAAAGAAAATAAGATATTTTTTTGGGGTCCGCGTGTTTCATACTCTAGCGGTACACACTCACAGGATAGAGACAAATCAGCAGACTCAGCCAGAGGGGCGAGTCCAACGAGACGAACGAATGAGCGTTAAAAGGGAGCGATGGCAAAAAAATACATTCATTACGATTTGTTCGCTCGTTGGATTCACATGCAGGCTAAAAAGGGTCCTTTTCAGGATCACAAAATTATCTTCAATCTAAAGAGTTTATTGTTTTGTTATCACTCGATATCCCCATCTTGTTCGGCTAAACCTTTCTGTTTAGCGATTGCATTTGCCACTCGCCACAGCTTTCACAGTTGGAAAATTTCTTCCCATCCAGCTTGTGACATATTTTACAGTAAATTACATTCAATGGCACGTCGCATTACCACCACTCAGTATCGGATTGGAGGTAATTTTAACCTGTAATTGAACATTTGCGATGACAGTGGTACAGTGTCAACTTTCAATGTGGGGTCATAATTTGGACCCCGAACTCTATGTTTACAAAAATGTCCAACTAAATATGTCGCATTACAGGTCCGTCCAATTTGCTAAACGTCGAGATAAGTGTAAATTAATGTACTTTCAATCTAGAAGCAATTTAAGAATTGGTGAAAATCAATAAGCTCAGAACAACTGCCAAATTCACATACTCATCATATCCTGGCAAACAAATTATGAAAAAATTAATTTGTGTTTTATTATTATTTTGGATATTGTTTTAGAAAACATTGAACTGTATTTCCTAAACTCTTTTTTGGAAGGTTTAATGGCCCTGAAAAGCGCCTTGTTTTATGGAATGATTCCAATTTAGAAAACTTAGTACTCGTGGTTTTGAAAAAAACCATTTCGAACGCCCTCGATGCCGCCTTGTTCTGGATTTGCCACCAAAGCAGTTTGTATAAAAAACAAACTTTTTTCTTCTGCTACCTGATGCCGTTTTGCGATTGCGTTTGCCACTCGCTGCAACTGCCTGTTGTTGTCTTGATGTGTTCTGTTCTGAATGCGGTTTTTCTTATCGTCGCTAGCAGCTTTGCCAGCTAACTCGATCACTTCGGCGGCCGAAACTATATAACGCCGGCTAGGTGGACTGGTGCACTGGTACTAACGCGCTCGGCCTAGCTACCCTTGCGGGGAACTCCAGATCAACACGGTTCGAGCGGGATTTTGCCTTTCCCTTCACTTTTCCCCCTTTACCATGTCCAGACATGGCTGCTTGGGTTGGTTTGTTGATGTGTTGTGATGCGAACCGATGTGGTGTACGGTTTGAACGAGAATGATCGTTACGGCAGCGGAGCGGGGATTTTTAAGCTGACTGGCTGGCTCGAGAATTACGCATGTGTGAGACTGCGACCAATGTTTCGTTCATTTTTTTCTTTTTCCTTTCCAATCGTGCTTCATTCTATTTCGCTGCTGCTCTGGTTGCCCGTTTTGGTCGGTACGATTTGAGGAGCACAAAATGGACCAATCAAAAATGGGCACATAGTGCATTTTGACAATGCTTGATATTTCACAATTATTCAATTATTTATCTCAAGAAAAATGAAATGTTATTCGTAATGATAGATGCGTAGATATATTTTCTATCAATTGATGCAAAAACCTTCGCGATCGATTGAGAAATGCTCGAGTTATAAGCGTTCCAAATCTTGCATTTTTTCCTACTTGTTCAGTGCCTAGATTTCCATTTCACCCCCTATATCTTCCGGTTAGACGTAGTCCTACGTCAAAACAGAATTCTCCATTCATTGTGCATTGAAATTTCGCAACACCTAAACAAAAATTTGTCTATTTTTTATAGATGAGCCAATATAATCTTCAAAAGAAGCACTACTCCACAGATGATTTGGAGAAAGCAATCGATTCTGTTCAACGTGGATTATCGATGAGATCCGCGAGCCGGGAATTCAACATACCGGTACAGACGATTTGCAACAAGCTTCAATACAGATATCCTCCCGGGTCAGAACTTTTTTTTTTTTTTTTTTTTTTCTGTATTATAGTGACTTTCAACTCATTTGGCTGGTTCGTCACTTTTACTTCCATTTTTGGAAGAATGTCGGGAGTGAGAATTGAACTCGTGACCTTGAGTGTGAGAGGCACGGATGTTACCACTACGCCAGATCGCCTCCTCAAGGGTCAGAACTTGTAAACGGAAGATTTTGGAGTGGATTGAAAATTCTGCTCGTTATGGTCTTCCAATTACAATTAAAAGGCTCCGGATCTGTGTGGGTTAATGTGGGCGCCTTATGAAGTTGAAAACTCTATTCAACTTCAACCCTGGATCCTTCGGAAAAAATCAAAAGTTCATCAAAAGACATCCTTAATTCTCCGCCAGTAACAAAGCGTCAACTAAGGGAGTGCATAAGCAATTCCTGGCTCACCAAAGTTTGGATGGATTTCGTATTGAGACAATATTCCACGATTAGTTTTAACAGAATTGAATTTGATACTCCTTTAAATAAATGTCATACAGTATTTTTTTCACAAATAAATTCTACGACTAAATATAAACCATAAACCATAAACTTCGTTTGATGATTTTATCTTTCCTAATGGAACTAGGAGAAAAACTCTATTTGCACGGTGAATGGAGCCCTAGGTGCACGGTAAATGGTGGCATAAAACGGTGATAGGCGACAATAAGATGTTCCGGAAAAATGTTCAAAGTAACTTATTTTTGAACAGAATCCTTGAATGTCTTATTTTTCTGAGAATTTTTATGCGAGGAGAAGGCATTCTATGGTATCTGTAAGTGCGATTATCATTTTGTTATTACATCAAAGACTAAAATTACAAAATTTGATTGGATGCACGGTGAATGGCGACTTAACGGTATTTCTACCAAAACTCGTCATTAAAATATCAGCTTATTTTCAGACACAATTCTCGTTCAAGATTTTTCAACCACAACTCCAAATAACATGTTTCTTCGTTACATGGAATAAATGTTTGATACAGAAAATATGATATAATATAGACAGTCCTAAATCAGGCAAATCAGGCAGACCTCCCCACCCCCTCCTTAGACAGGAGGGAGGAATTTCAAACCATCATAAAAACATTTATTGCACCTCAAAACCTCCACATGCAAAATTTGATTTCGTTTACTTAAATAATTCTCGAGTAATGCAGAAATTTGTGTTTCATTTATATGGCAGACCCCACCCCCACCCCTTAGAGAGGGGGGAGGGGTCTCAAGCTATCATAAGTACCTTCCCCGGTCCCAAAATCCCTTACATACGAATTTTCATGTCGATCGGTTCAGTAGTTTCGAGTCCATAAGAATCAGAAAGACAGACAGAATTCCATTTTTATATATGTAGATTTCTTTTAATCTCTATGTTTTCGAACATTTGCGGTTTTGCGTTTATATTTTCCTTCTTAAGTTTTTTTTTCTCAATTACTTCTATGCTTCTGATATTCCCTCCATCTTTTATTTCGAGGATATGCACACACTCCTCTTTTTACTCTTAATACTCGACTAATTTTTTTCCCCATTTAAACTTGGGGTTGCCGTTCATTTATTTCGTTTCATATTTTGGAAGACATTATTTTCTCTCCCATTAAATCTTCGCCTTCCTACATATGTATGTTTTTTTTCTATTTTCCAAATCGTTCCAGATGGGGATATTCAATCGTTCCACTCGCGATTGTAGATTCGTTTTTTTTTTCATAATTCATCAAACAAAGCTTGTCGAGTTCAATGAAATAGTTAAAAACGTGGAAGTAAAATATTATGTTTATTGCAGCTTTCTAGTACACCTTGTTCCACATCGTACTCTGAACTAATGAAAACCTCTTTTATTTTTTTTGACGTGGGACTACGTCTAACCGGAATATATGGAGGGTAAAATGAAAACCTAAACACAGAACATGCAAGAAAAAATGAAAGATTTCGAATGCTTATAGCTCGAACATTTCGTACTGGATAGGAGAGATGTTTGCATCACTTGATAGGGAATATTTCTACGCATCTATCGCAACTAACAAAATGTTGTTTTTCATTAGATAAACAATTGAATAACTGTAAAATATTAGGCGTTATCTAAACGCCCTAACTGCATCGTTTTGATTGGCCCGATTTACGGTTTCCCTAACACAGCCATCAAAACCAAGCAGCCTTGGGGAAATCGGCATTGCAAATACATGAAAGTAGGGGGACTTTTGTTCTCATCGAAAAATGTTCCCTAACACAGACTTTAAAACCAAGCAGCGAAATCGGCATTGCAAGCACACGAAAGAGCCTAGAGGCGAGTGAACTGAAAAGTTTAAACCCTCTTAAAGCCGAAAAGAAGAAAAAGAACACACGAAAGTAGGGGGAGCTTTTGTTCCCACCGAAATGTGTTCCCTAATAGAGATTTCTAAATCAAGGTGCCTGGAGAAATCGGTATTTCAAATTCATGCAAGTCGGGGGTATGTTTGTTCCGACTGGAATGTGTTTCCCTAACACAGACTTCAAATCCATGAAGCGTGGGGAAATCGGCATTGCGAATTCATACAAATCGGGGGTATTTTTGTTCCGATTGAAATGTGTTTCCCTAACACAGACTTCAAAACCGAGGTTTCTGGGGAAATCGGCTCTGCAAATAAATGCAAACTGCGAGTACTTTTGTCCTCGCTTGCCTTTGTGCAGAGTGGAATATGTCTGTCCTAACATGATCTTCTAAACTTAGGAACCTGGGAAAATCGTGCAGCCACTAGAAGCGAATGAACTTCCCAGTTTTAGGCAAATTTGATATTCGAGAAGTATGTACACTTTTGGGATGTAAACTTCAGAGGGAAATGTAAAATAAAATAATCGTTTGATAATTTTTTTTGTCTTTATTGGAAAGATTTTCAGCCTTAGGCTGGTTCATCAAACGTTTGATAATTCTTCCGTACATATATTTTATTCTAGTCATCATACCAAACGTAAAAGGTCCGTCATTAAATTTACTTGTAACGAAGAACAATCAATCACAATAAATGAATTGACTTTACACGGCATTTGTTCATTTTTTTCACTCACAGAGCAAATATATTGAACTCAATTGAATTTGGAAACTGTTTCATTCAATCAAGAATTTAATCAATACAAACGAATGATTGCTAAGCTAAGGTAGTTCCACGTGAACCTTGCGGTTATATCATAGATATAACCCACTAATTTTTTTTTGTTTTATTTTTTTTAACAATACCTTAATCATTGCACACATTACAATATTAGTATGATTTTCATATCGTTTTACTCAATAGCAGCTCTTTCGATATTGAGGAAAGTAGTAATTGGCCGCCACAATCTCCAGCTACAAAATTGCATATGATCATTTTTGGTGGATTCTTTTTCTTATCCATAAATTTCTCCTTTCTCACTTTACTTAACATTTGATTCTAGTTTCAATGTTGTATTTGTTACCGAGGGTGAAATTTTTAATGTGAATTTCATGAATAGGTTGAAAATATATTAAAAGTATAACTTATATACAACGTTTTTATTGTGTATGGATCACTGAAATTGTAACTAAATCTTTTTATGAAATCGAGCATACTATTTGCTTTCTTGATCATTGTATTGTAATGTTCGCCAAAAGTAAGTTTCGAATCAAGAATTATACCTAAATCTCTAATTTTGACGCATCTCTCTACAGTTTCAAATCCTAGAGAACATATGAAGTCATAAGTTTCATGTTTTCGAGTATACGATATAATATTACATTTTTTCACATTAATATCTAAAAGACTTTTCCCGCACCATTCGAAGAAAACATCTACTTCTTGTTGGAAAATCACAAGGTCACTACATTTGGTTACTTCCATGTACAATTTCATATCATCAGCATATATTAGAATGTTGAGGTTAGTTAATACTAGTGACACATCATTTACGAATAGGATGAAAAGTAAAGGGCCGAAGTGAGAACCTTGTGGAACTCCGGATGTGACATTCACTGGATTAGAGATTTTTCCTCTAAAGCGAACAAACTGTGTTCTATTGGTGAGGTAAGATTCTACCCACTTCAATAAAGTTCCAGTTACTCCCATACGTTGGAAGCTTGAAAATAAGCATTGGAATATCTACTCTGTCGAAAGCCTTGCTGAAGTCTGTATAAAGAGTCTCGACAACGTTGCCTCTATCCATTACCGCAAGAGAATAGGTTAGGATAGCATTAAAACACTTCGCTCGACTCTATTTGAAGAAATATGCTTAGTACGGAAAATTCCGATATTCTCATTTGAGAAATCCTTTAGTTGATTCTTCCTCATATTATGGTTCGAGAAAAGTCTTATTAAGATGTTTATAAAGAGGCACTGCAAAACCGAATTTTTGAAGTCTCTAAGAGTTTCCTGAAAGATTTTATCTATTGAAAACTACAACAAAATAACGAAAGGCAAAACAGCATTCGAACTGATGCTATTTATATTATCCAGAGAACATTAGCAGATGTTCTTGATTCGCCTTCTCAAGTTCAAGTATCCATTAGCCTTTATGATCCCGGCTGTCTCAGGTTCTATGAATTCAATTTTCCCATCATGAAAACAAATCATACCGCTAACTCATCGGCTATTATTAGTTACAACGCCAACAAAGAGGATCAATTTAATCCTGCGCAGTTTCCAAATCCACTTCGTCATCACACCGTAGATTTTCGCTAAAACGTTACAATTTTCTTCTCCCTTTCAGAATCGGCCTTTGCGGCTTCGACAATCCAATGCGAGATCACAAGACAGAAGAAGTGAAACGACACGTTGGACAGGTGAGTACCACGATCCTTTTCTTTTCGAAATATCGCCCATCAATTCTACGGCAACAAATTTCCCGCGTGTCATGCTCACGCTCCTGCTAGCTAGGAAACCTTCTCCCCTAACAACCCCTTCCATCCATCGCACCATTGTCGAGAGCGCGTCGATCATGATCAAGGACAATTGATCGCGATCGCGCACTGATCGCGCGCCCATTGGTTCTCGTTCTGAACTAATGAAACAATTCAGCGGAGAAAAATGGCATTCCCATCATGCACATCATCAAAAGAGGGACTATCCTTAGCGTGGCGACGCAGCAGTCACGAACCTCGCGCGCGATCGTCTGCGCCACTATGGGGAAAAGTTGACTAGAAGATGCAGCACGAGATCCATCAACCGGAGACCCCACTCTGTGTCGATCCGCAGGCTGGTCGCTTGTATAATACTTAAATATCAAGGCGTTCAAGGGTTCTACTCAAGCTGTGAAACGATTTGTTTAGGGGAGCGACGGTAATTTATGGCGAGCAGCAGCGCCATTCCGAGAGGCGCATAAATTGGGCTCATAACCTGATGAAACTGGCGGGAGTGTTTTGGTGGTTCCGCGAATTCCTCGCTGTCAAAACACCCCGAATCCGCTATTTTTAACCCCAGTGACATCTTCAATCGACATGAAACAACCACCGCGCGTTGCTTTGAATGACGTTTAATTATCTCACATAACAGCGCTTGAATGCGCTTACTCATCACTGTCAGATGCCCATTAGAACCCGGCAAGCAATTAACTGGCGTCACACGCACAATCGCGGTTTTCGCATGTCCGAAAGAATTTGTTTACTACCCCTGTGATTGTGCGCTGACATTTGAGTGACTTACCGCCATCCAGTCGAATAATTTCCGATTCGCCAGCAACACTGCGATAAACTTTCAATTTCAACGCGTTGCGATGGGAAACCTCACAATTGCCAATCACCCTCATTCTTGTTTTCGAACGAAAAGAAATCGTTCGAAAGAATGTACCATTTGTATTCTTGTTTTCGTACGAATCAAATCCATTCATTCGAACTTTCGAAAATTGAACAATTCGAACGAATCGGCCATTCTAGTTTTCGTACGAATGTGTTTTTTCACGTGGTTTCACGTCACTTTTTTCATGCGAATTCCGTTCGATTGTTAAATCAGTACATATTCATGTTTTTCGGATAATTTGAGCTTAAGTCGTACTGATTCTGCTGTTCAATCTATTATAGAAGGAATTGAGTCATTGAGGATTATGAATATGATTCATGAACATTATTAATATTTCATTTATTTGTGTACTTTTTATTACTGTTTTTGCTGTTTTACAGTCTAGTTAGTAAAATTCAATAATTGGGTTGATTTTCCGACAAAATTAACGAACGACCACTGTATGGGCGACACTTTCACCGTTGCTTTGATGAAATCTTGTATGAAATTTTATTGATGCATGAAATCTTGCATCTGATGTTTATGTTCGAGAAAGGTCTTGTTCGAACGGATTCGTACGAAAACAAGAAAGTATTTTTCGAAATTTTTCGAATCTAGTCTTTCGAACGAAAGTCAGATACGGTCGTAAACAAGAATAAGGGTGAATGTCATGTCGCTGTTTGGGGGCAACAGCTGTTTGCGCAGCCCAACACATGCGAAACGAGATGACCATCCGGGAGAGAAGTGGAAGAACTAGTCCTCCTTGAGAGATCGTCGTCTTCTGTTTTTTTTTCGCGGTGCTTACCGTAATCTGGTTAATTTATGGCGCCGGAATCTTCTTTGTCAGGTCAATTATCGTTAATCGATCTGCGCCAATTTTTAGCCAAAAACCGGTTTATAGTCTAAACTCCAGTTGCTTTCTGGAGGTTTGTGGGATAACAAAAACTACGTATCCAACCTAGAAACCCATGCATGAAACACGTTCCGAATGATTAATTAACCACAGCGCGCGTATTGCATTTATCGGTTGCGCCAAATGAGCGCAATATTAACTAGCAAAAAGTTGCTTCCGCCATACGTACTTTCCATCATTATCTCTGCAGCAATTCGTTCCTCGTGTGATTATCCGAGCGATCACATCGGTGTTGGCCTGACATCCTATTTCCCAGGCTTCCGTCTCAGGAGTGATGAGATCACGTACGATTAGAAAATCTTCTTTTAAAACTCGTATGCATTAATTTGCACCATAACCTAACGCAACTGGAAACGAGGTTTCACACGCCGAAATCTTGAGAGAACCTAGATGTTCTGCATACTTGTATGTGAAGGCACCCCCAGCACACCTACGCACGATATACCAAGACTGAACGGCCCTCGAGAGATTTTCTTTTTCGTTAATTGATAATTACAAGACAGACTTTCTCTTATAGCTTGCTATAGTCTAGGGAGCAAATAAATTATTTAAATGTTGTACCCAGAAGTTATCAAATCAGAGGATTTTAAGAACCTTGAATATGCTTGGAAATTATCACTCGATGGGACGAGCTTCAAAAAACTCATGCGGTACTTAATTTTTTTTTTGACGTAGAACTACGTCTTTCAGGAAGGGTGCCAAATCAGAAAACAGGTCACGATTTTATGAAATAAAGTTAACGTTAATAACTATGTTCACTGTGAACGAATTCTCATGATATGCATACCAATCGAATCGGAAGATTCTCTAAGATTTGTTTGATATGCTATACATTACAATTCGCTAATCTCTAAACGGTTTAAATTCATGAAAACTGGAAGAACTTCCTTTTTTCCCATACATATGTTCGGCCGATTTGTGTGCCAACCCTACCCGTATTTCGAATGCTTATAACTCGAATATTTCTTTACAGATCGGAATTATGTTTGCATCAATTGATAGGAAAGATAGGCAATATTTTCAGAGGGAAATGTACAATACAATGATCGCTTGACAATTCTTCCATTCACATATTTTGGTAGTCCTAGGCATCATAACAAACACGTCTTTTTGTTCATCAAATTTATTTGTAACGAAGAACATAATCTATTTCAAAAATTTCGATGCATTCTAAAATAATATACGAAGTGGTAAACAAATGGATTGCATAATATAACCGCGTAGTTCTACGTCGAAAATATGCGGTCGTGTCCTAGATACAACCCCTTACAATTTTTTAATATTTTAGCCAAAATACGGGGTTACGTACAAAAATGGACAACTTCTACGGTGCGGTGAATGACTCCTAGCTCGACATATTGGTTTAGTGTTCACAGAAGCATGGATACACGATGTTATCAACTCCCGGGTTCGTTGAAAGATGCACCATGTACCGTTGCGACCGTAATCCGCATACTAGCCATAAGAAACGTTCCAGGGAATTGTAAGTGCTATACACAACCGTTTCTCATCTACATTTTGCAATTTTTGAAGAGGCTTCAAAGGCCATTGACGATGGTGATAGGTTTGCCATATGCAAGCTCAAGACATTTAATATCTGTATGCAAAAAACCGGAACTCGAATCGAACTTTTCATCGAATACCACTCATCATATATATGAATATAATCTATATGCCTCACTCTATCGCATAAACCGCATCGCATAATTTTGTTCTATTTAAAAAAAACAAAGATCTGAAAACGTAGAAAAGCGTAAAAAACGGCATTTTTCTCCTTTCAAACGACCGCCACTTAATCAAAAAACGTGTTTTTGACTTGTACGAGGTTCATGCGATAGTAGAATCTGTCCGATTTTTTTTTTGTTTCAAAAAACCAGAAGAGCTGGAATCGTGTACGCCATGGCACGAACTTTTTTCTTAAACCCCACACTACATCAGCTTGTAACTATTTTAATTATGAATATTTTTTCCCATTAAATTTTTGTTTTATTGTTAAAATATAGATAAACAATTATTATTAGAAATATTCTTTGTTTTAAACGTCCGAAATTCGTGCCTCCACACTATAATTCCCCCTTTTACACGTTGACTGCCACGTCAGTCACCAGTGACTGACAATATAACATATGATAAAGGGTGTGTCACATCAAATTGCATCACGGAAAAAACGCTGTAGAAATTTTATTTTTAGGAATTATATCTTCTGCTTTCGCTTATAATCAGATAAGAGTGTATAGATCACGTTGGCCATCCTTCACTGTAAATTTTTCGTGAATTTGGAAAAATGTCGTCGAACGAAAAAGAGCGTCGTGAATTAATCCTGTGCACTCATTTCGAAAATCCGGAGTTGTCACATCGGGGCATCGGTAAGATGCTGGGAATCGTCCAATCCACGGTCAGCAGAGTACTAAAACGATACTTCGAGAACCTAACCATCGACCGGAAGGTGAAGAACGGCAAAAATGGATGCTCCGTCAGTGAAAAAGATCACAAGCGCGTAGTTAAGCAGTTTAGACGTGATCCGAGAAGTTCGGTCCGGGATGTCGCCAATAAGCTGAATTTGTCAAGTTCATTCGTCCAGCGGACCAAGCAGCGGGAGGGCCTGCGTACATACAAGGTTCAGAAGGCTCCTAACCGCGACGAAAGGCAAAACATGGTGGGGAAGACGCGAGCCCGGAAGCTGTACACCGAAATGCTGACGAAGCCGCATTGCCTGGTAATGGACGACGAAACCTACGTCAAAGCGGACTTTCGTCAGCTGCCGGGCCTGTTGTTCTTCTCCGCAGAGGACAAATTCAGCGTTCCGGAGGAGATTCGCAAGCAGAAACTATCCAAGTTTGCCAAAAAGTACATGGTGTGGCAAGCGATCTGCTCTTGCGGAATGCGGAGCGCCCCCTTGATGTGATGACCGTCACGGTAAACGGGCAGGTTTACCTTAAGGAGTGCCTACAGAAGCACTTACTACCACTATTGAAGCAGCACGAGGGCCCGACCATTTTCTGGCCGGATCTCGCTTCGTGCCACTATTCAAAGGACGTGTTGGAGTGGTACGAAGCCAACGGGGTCACCTTCGTGCCAAAGGAAATGAACCCGCCCAACGCGCCGGAGCTTCGCCCAATAGAGAAATATTGGGCGATTATGGAGCAGGCCCTCCGGAAGAACCCAAAAGTTGTCAAATCGGAGGCGGATTTCAAGAGAAAATGGATTTCTGTTCAAAAAAAAACTACAACCTGACGTTGTACAGAACCTTATGGACGGGGTAAAGAGGAAGGTGCGAGCATACGGGCTTGGGCTCGAAGTATAAATAAAAAGAAAATGCCAAAAGTTGTTTAATAGTTTTTATTTTACTGTCTAAAATTTTCAAAAGGATCGGTCTACTGGGCGAATTTCTACAGCGTTTTTTCCGTGATGCAATTTGATGTGACACACCCTTTAATGTTAATCGAAGATATGGGTGGAGCGTCGATTAAATGCTTGAGCGCAATTACAATAATTTCTAGAACTGAAACTGGAAGATACTGAATTGTCCTCTGTCACACTGCGAACAAAATACACACTGATGGCTGAATTTTCCAATCCAGTTTCCGACGATTTTCCCGACGAGTGCGATGCGGTATAAATTTAAACTCAATCGACAAAAATGAGAAAAGCTGCCATTCGTCATAGAAAATGCATTTGAATATATTGTTTGATATTGGTTTACATCTTCTATTGAAAATCGAGGGGTTTATTCTCAAACGACAAGTCATTCTTTCTTTTCTTTATAGCACTACTCCAACATATCTGTTCTGATGTTACTGTTATTAGCTGATCCGGCAAACTTCGTCCCGCCCAATATTAATATTTTATTAATGTTTTTATTTATTTATTTTATTTTTTTTAATATTTTCGAGAATTTACGTCTTCTTACTAAGTAAACTTTAATTTCCGTTTTGCTATAAATTTCCTAGTTCTACTACCAAAACTCGTTATTATACTATAAAACTATTTACAGACACAATTCTCGTTCAAGATTCTTCACTCTCTTGTTATTTGTTTCTCCGTTACATAGAATACATGTTTGATACATAAAAGTAAATTTTCATTCATAATTTTTATCTTCAAAACAGGTTACTTCACCTGAGAATCCATTGCCATTTTAAACTCACACCAACCGAACATGAAGCTTAATTCCGCAAACGCGAAATCAAATTGGACAAACAACAATGCCATTGTAGAGCATATGGAAAATAGTCTTTTTCGAACATTTCCTCAAACTTTTTCCAAATTCACAAAACATTTTCTCACCGTAACATCGATCTACGGACAAAAACGAACACAACAAAATAAAGGCGTCTCAAATCGGAGTACTCGATTTTTTTTGGCGATCCATTTTTACTGATATAGATTATTATGTTGTTAGATTATTCTAGTGAATTATAACATTGATCGACAAGACCGATTATTCCGATTCAAAATTCAACTGAATTATTTAAAGTAACCTAACCGTGTACTGACGGGTTTGACGAACACGAAAAAGTTAGGCATTCAATAACTGAATATTCGCTTGTCGTGTTTTGTATTGTTGAATATATATCCGATCATTACAGATTGATCAAATTTCATCTGCCAGAAACCGTCAAACATTTGGCTTCGATCAAACAATTTATGAGCACTAGGATTGGGAGATCTTTAGAAAAAGATCGATCTCGACATTTTTAGTCAAACATCAAAAATATTTTGATTTTCAGCATGAAGGTCAGGAAGAAAACTTGAAAGTCCAGAAAAATTGTATTCTCCAGGGCATTCATCGTGTACCGTCATGAAATTATTTAATTAAATAAATTAATTGAAAATTATTATTAGAAATTCAACATCCGCTATTCATCCAGAACTCCGTTGACAATAATCCTATAAAATCCAACCGTGTCATACGTCTGGGATTCAGTCGAAATCTTGGTAGCAGTACCAGTTCTAGAAAAGAACGCTTCCGCAATTTCGTCACAATTTTTACTGTCAGCCTAATGAGTGGTGTAAAAATAACGTGTGACCACCTGTTTTGTAATGACCAAACTTTCAGAACTACTTCTCCTAAATTTACGACTACTAATTTGATAACCATGAGAGGGATCCAATGTTTATGAAGTTTGTTCGGAATGTTCGGAGCAAAAAATACATTCAGAAGATGATTTTAAGTCAAAAAGGATCAAACGATGAAGAGGAAATTCCTTATTGAAGGAGTTGCATAAGAGTATGTTACAAGCCCTGGAAAGAATCGAGCAAGGATTTTCGATGTTTGATGCTTGGTTTAAGATTATAATAGAATAACAATGAAATAATAAGCCACTCTGTAGCCATCTTGGAAGTATACTGTGTTTTGTTTGTGAAAAACACAATACGCTTGTGCGAAACCTCGCTTGTGATCAGCTTGTCTCTTCCACGCTTCAGGTAAATAATTCCCCTTCTGCTTTCTTCCTCCCTTTTTTCATATACCGCTCCACTAATTAACTACTGAATATACCTAGAAGCTTCGAACTGATGTTTGTGAGTTCCCATTTCAATGTATCTTGAACGAATGCTGGTCGCTTTTGCCAGTTCCAGTTGATCTTACAATCAAAATATATGATAGCTTGGAAAGTTTCTGAAGTATGAGAAATTTCGCTTGAATGTGATAATTTTTCAGAAATATATTGCTCCTTAGCCTCGCCAACATAGTGTAAATAACGAACCACCAATCAATTCCAGCTCCATAATCACATGTTCGAGAGTTCGACAGGGCTGTGAATCAGAAAATGTGTAACAGTTTGTAAGCTAACTTACAGGAGTATTGCTAAAACACGATCATACCCACCCATCTTTTAAATTGAATCTACCAGGTGTTCGAGTTAAAATTACCCATTTGCTTTCAAAATGTTGCTAGCAGGGTTGTACACATTCCTTTGATTTGACATATATGTCGTTCAGAGCATTTGTGGCATTTGCTATTTTTGTTTATTTTTTTTGAAGAAAGAATCGGTCGAAGCATATCGTTTGCTTGTACCACAAATGGTAAATTCAAACATTAGGTTGATGAAAAAGGCCAGAATGGGCCCGAAAACACGATAAAGTGATTTTACCGCATAACAACGCACCGGTGCACACCACGAAAGCCGCAGAGGTTTTGTATAAAGTTCGAGAACAGTCTATATGCATGGATCGCATTATTTCAAGCTCTTACCAACTCACTTTACACTAAACATATATTTTTACCATAATGATGTATTTGGAAAAGTAGTTGGCAAAATTATAAGCAAACTCATAAAATTCCATGAACATGACAAACATATTAAAAGTGCCTATTTACCATCATAATTTTTTTTAGATATCTCGAGAATGGCTGCATTTAGAAGGAGATTAATAATGAGCATTTTTGTTTTATGTTTCGAAAATTCATGAAAAATCGATGTTCTACTTAGTTCATCAAAAATAGTTTTACCATTTTGGACTTATTTTTTAAATTTTCTACATGACTTCTATTTTATGAAATTTAAAAAAAATTAAAAATACGTATTTTGCGTATATTGCAAATTAAAGTTTTTTTGTAAATAAAAAAGAGTACTAATTTTTTTCTCAGTGTATATTTTTTCACGTTTAAACATCAATACTCTGTATCTCTTTCTAAGACACTATTTCGGTATAACTTATAATTTTTGAGATATTAATTATCAAAGATTTCTCTAACTAAAATCGATACGAACACTTGGGTCGAAAAATTTCCAATTTCAGTGAAAACTCATATTTCCTCCAACTTAAACGGAATACAAACTTTCATTCGAATCAAAAATATTCATGTTTTGTCATTTGTCGATTTCATTTGGAATTGTTCTATACACAAAACATTTATCTTCGAATATAGTATTAGTATCAGTTGAATACCACCGAAATTCGAAACCGGAAAATCGGGAGAACCTCTTTCACGTTTCAGGTAAACAATCCTCCGTCTTGATTTTACCGAGTCAAGTTGACAGATTGAGTTCAGTGTTGTCAGATGATTAGTACTAAGACGATTCATATTGAAGACAACATTCCAGACGGGGGTCTTCGTAGCCACTTGGTTACGCGTTCGCTTACTAAGCGATCGATCGTGAGTTCAACCTCAGGGGCCTCAATTGACCATCTTTGTGTTGTTATAGAATAACTACGTCCACGCAACCATCATCAGCTATGGAGATCGATCCACGGTGGAACAAAGATCGATTCATCCATACAACTGCTCTGCTCTGCAAGAAACATCGGGCTGCTGTTCTATAAATAACCCAACAATGATCAATATCAACTGTCTCCGCTGTCCGATCTGTTGAACAATGGAAGAACAGATAGAATACCCTTACGCCTAAATGGCTACTACAGTGTAATTTACCATAATGTAATGGAACAGAAGACCTAACGCCTAAATGGCTACAACTTCTACTGCGTAATTTACAATTTATAGAAACATAAACATATGTACATGTACACGATAAAAACCCGGCTCTGTTACAGATAAAATGCTAATGAGCCTGATAAATAAATAAATGGGATAAAAAAAAATAAACATTCCAGACTGAAACTAATTCTATTCATAATCACTCATCAGATCACAGACCATTGTGGCCAATCTAATCAACACTCGTTCAGTAAACCAGTTCAAAACTCTCCTCGAACAAATTACCATTGCTAATGGCACTTAACATTAAAACATCAACACCACATCAGGATCGGGTCAAGTGAACTATCCTCTTCTCAATCGTCGCTCATAAATTATTGCATACCGATTCCGATCATTATGGCCGCCCCGATCATACCCCTAATCCGGTGATGGCGGTGATGATGATGATCATGGGGATGAATACCATGAGAAAATTATACAGTTCCGTCGTTTCGTTTGTCTCCGATCGTCCGAAAACAAGTTAATGGAATCAAAACTTTTCCAGTCTGCTGTTGCTCGCTCTGGTGCTGCACGCGATGCAAAGAGCAGCAGCAATTCGCACGTCCGACACGATCCAGATGCAATCTGCACATCAGAAACCCATCCATTAACGAACTCGGTGTTCGCGAATGTGTGTTCGTTCGAGCGGCACCAACTGTTTTGTTTGAATAATTTTCAAATATCAATTGACGACCTTGGATGGGACGAACAACGAACCAGTTTCACTCGCTCTTGTCACCCCCCCCCCCCCCCCCCCCCCCCTTTCGAAGTGGCCGATCTTCCGTTCGAGTATGCGACCATGCGGTCGCTTCACAAAGCACTAGAATAGTGCCAACAAGTGACGGTCAGCTCGGTCACGAATAATTTAAACCGGCAAACACTTGCGATGTCCGAAATGTCCGATGACAGCAACCCCAAAATTAGAACAAAATGCTCATCAGGTTAAGAACATAACTTTTTATTGCAAATTTACATCGCTAAAGGCAAGATGGCTATCGTAAAAACTGACACATCTCGGTGACAGTCCTTCAAACAGGCGACAGCGTCGCCATCTATGCGCAAGCCAAGGTCAGCTGGATCGGAAGCAGTGGAGGTGGCACAGGTTGTTGTTGTTACCTCACTTCTTTCGATCCGAAATGTTACAATCCAATTAAACCGACCGCGAAACTCGAACAAACCATGACCGGAACGAAAACATAAAAGTTTTGGTTGTTTCGATTAGAAAACAACATTATAACCACCACCGGAGTGTGAGCGTTAATGATTCGCCTTCTCAGGCGGACATTGGGACCGTGTTGATGAATGTGGATTTCTTGGCAAAGATTACTTAATCTGTTTCATCCATTGCTTGTTGCTGTAGAATTGTGTAATTTTGATATATCATTTGATTTTTGATTGTAATATTTTCCTAAAACAGGGAGTCAAAATCAAAATGGACGACGCTGGAAATATTCTAATCAGACGCTACTCGAAGAGCAATGTATACGTCAAGAGCACTGCCAGTCAACCGAACGAGGAAACTGCCATCGGAGCGGACATTATGAAGCTCCCCGGTCACGCGATCGAGAGTGAAAAGATAGTTAAGGTTAGAATCGATGATCGTTGGTGTAGCGTAACTATTTGATTGACTGACTGACTTGTTTACATTCCCCACAGCTGTTCGATATGAAAAAGTTCCAGTCCAACGTAAACCGGGAGCTGCGGCGTGCCTATCCGGATCGCCGCCGGCTCGAGACCCAGTGTCTGTCAGCGATCGCATTCGTCAAATCCGAGAACGAAGTCCTGGACTGCCCGGTGTGGGTGCTGATCATCAACGTGGTCGCGATGGACATGCTGAAGAGTAAACTACCTCCAGGTTAGTAGCGACAACTTGAAACCACCTATCTCATATTACCTTAATGATCAACACAGAAAAGATACCCCACCCTTCCGCGCGATAACCGTTACCTTCGAATCATGTTCCCATATTACAGCTGTTCCGCTGTTGTTGCTATATCAGATGAACAGTTACTTCCGCCGATCGGCTTCGGCTGTCATCGTGATATCAGTTTTCCTAATGGGCTTTTCATGACGATCGACAACCAGCGATTATCATGCCCCTGTATTTCTCTGGGGATCACAACGACGCGGCGTTGACCTTCCGCGCTTTTGTTCGTAGAATTCCAGCAGCTAAAATATGGTTCCATTATCAGAATAGGCTCGTCGAGAACAATACTACCAATGGAGTGGGAGAACAAAAACTAATCCGAAAGCTTATATCATCTCTCTGTCGCCGTCGTCGTCGTCGTCTCCGTCGCTATCTGCCAGTAGCGATCTGCCACTCATACGGGGCTCCACACGTGACCAGCGCCAATCTTCCGTGCGATTGGGGAGCTCCCGGGAGAACTATTATGAAATTTGTTACCCTCGCAGGCGCT
>NC_073745.1:333549838-333566251 GCF_029784135.1 Toxorhynchites rutilus septentrionalis | reverse complement strand
GTTGGCCACGTTGCTGTTGTTGTTGTTCTCCTTGGATTTGGACGATTTGACGAAGTTTGGCACACGGGCGCGCAGTCCGCAGTAGTAGGGGTCATCTAGGTCGAACAGAAGAAAAAAAAACAAACAAACGAGACAACATCAATCCAGGTGCTAAATCCTAATCGCGCAAGTATGTTGAACCCGTTGGAGGGAAGAACCCATCCCGAGAGAGACAGACAGAAAGCCTCATTGCGTATGCTGATCACGACCCGTGAACATCAAGAATGAACGACTCTGCCCCATGACGATGGGTACGCGCCGTGGGTAGTCAGAGACCGGTGACGCCGGATGAATACCAAATGATGATGCTTCCCGAGGGTTTCAAACGCAGCAGTTGACCTAATCGCACGTTCTGATTCGTAGGAATTAGATAGCGAGCTTCATCGCTACCGGCTTTATGAGTGGGCTATGAATAATGGGAAGCCGTTACTTCTCGGGGTTTTGGGACGCTTATGTGTAAATCAAATGAATGTTATGGGTTGGCTTGTTTGCGACGAAGGGAGCCGAAATGTCTAAACATATGAGAACTGAACCGGCTGGGGCCAATTCTTTCTCACAATAAAACTAATTGTGCGTGAAGGCGTGCGCACGGTTGGCTGCAACTGGGAAATACGTGGATTATGGTAGTCAAGATTCAGCAATTGGCTAAATTATGAACAGGCTTCACATATTTTATGTGGAGCTCTAAGTAATTAGTAACAAAAAGTGGTCGATGTGGATTTCAATCATAATTATGTGACAGTTCACCACGTTGATTTGATAAAACGGTGTATGAGTTTGAGGATAATTTAGAGTGAAAAGAGGCTCTGAAAAAGCCGGTCGAACATCCATACTTCTCTCATATCGTTTATCTTCTTCGTTGAAATCTATATTCTGTAAGAAACGCACATAACGCACATCGATCTTTTCCATTGTTAGTAGAGGATCATTCATTCCGCCAGGATCTAGATATCACCACGAACAATTTTAATATAAAAATATATATGTATTTTAATATAAAAAAAAAAGCTCGACACTGCTTTCTTATTTGCGGGTTTCTATCCAGCTTCCGTTTGCCGTTTTTGTTGCAAATCGTGACGCGTGATGGAAAGTCAATTGAATTTACAACAATTCTGAATGGGCAAATCTTGGGAAATTTGTGTCCGGTGGTATTGGAAAAGAATTCTGTGTTATAAGCTTTCATCAAACAATCTATCTATATAGAAAAGGAGTGATGGCTGTCTGTTTTTCTGTTTTTCTGTCTTTCCGTCTTTCCGTCTTTCCGTCTTTCTGTCTTTCTGTATTTCTGTATTTCTGTCTTTCTGTCTTTCTGTCTTTCTGTCTTTCTGTCTTTCTGTCTTTCTGTCTTTCTGTCTTTCTGTCTTTCTGTCTTTCTGTCTTTCTGTCTTTCTGTCTTTCTGTCTTTCTGTCTTTCTGTCTTTCTGTCTTTCTATCTTTCTGTCTTTCTGTCTTTCTGTCTTTCTGTCTTTCTGTCTTTCTGTCTTTCTGTCTTTCTGTCTTTCTGTCTTTCTGTCTTTCTGTCTTTCTGTCTTTCTGTCTTTCTGTCTTTCTGTCTTTCTGTCTTTCTGTCTTTCTGTCTTTCTGTCTTTCTGTCTTTCTGTCTTTCTGTCTTTCTGTCTTTCTGTCTTTCTGTCTTTCTGTCTTTCTGTCTTTCTGTCTTTCTGTCTTTCTGTCTTTCTGTCTTTCTGTCTTTCTGTCTTTCTGTCTTTCTGTCTTTCTGTCTTTCTGTCTTTCTGTCTTTCTATCTTTCTGTCTTTCTGTCTTTCTGTCTTTCTGTCTTTCTGTCTTTCTGTCTTTCTGTCTTTCTGTCTTTCTGTCTTTCTGTCTTTCTGTCTTTCTGTCTTTCTGTCTTTCTGTCTTTCTGTCTTTCTGTCTTTCTGTCTTTCTGTCTTTCTGTCTTTCTGTCTTTCTGTCTTTCTGTCTTTCTGTCTTTCTGTCTTTCTGTCTTTCTGTCTTTCTGTCTTTCTGTCTTTCTGTCTTTCTATCTTTCTGTCTTTCTTAAGTCTGATTCTTATGGACTCGGAACCTACTGAACCGATCTTTGCGCTAACGAAAATGATCTTTGTTCGAAAGTGGAAATGGATTTTAATGTGATAAAACTCACTCCTATAGCTTCTTGGATCTATATAAATAAAAATTGATAGCCGAATGTGTTGATAAGAGCAAAACTCTAGAAAGTAATTTTCCGATTTAGGGCGGTCTTTATTATATCATATTTTCTGTATCCAACATTTATTACATGTAACGGAGAAACATGTTATTTGCAAGTGGTTGAAAAATTTTGAACGAAAATTGTTTCTGAAAATAATTTGATATAATGACGAGTTTTGGCAGAAATACTATGAATTTTATAGTGAAGGGTAATTTCAAAGGGTAGATTAGAAGATCAATCAATAAACAGTTCTGCGATTGGACCCATAAACGTGCGCTTAGTAAGAAAACGTGAATGTGATAACGAAAAATAAATTTTGGGCGGGACGAAGTTTGCCGGGTCAGCTAGTCAGTCTATAAATTACAATAAATAAAGCTCCCAACTGGACGAATCGAGGGTAGGGATCCGTTGCACACAATTTTGGCGTTTGGCTAGGATGCGCTATTCCACCCACCGTGGTCACCAGGTAAACTTTTTTTAGTGGGATGGTGAATCTGCGGATCAGCTAAGTGAATGAAACTCCGAAACTGGCCACTGATTAACGACTTTGAGTTTGAGCGACAACTTGTGTGTTGAACGATCCAAAATTACATCATGGTTGGAAAATTGAATTCCTACATCCAAAGTTAATTTTTAGCATATTTTATGGCATCCCGATTTATTACATTAAATGAGCCGAAAAATAACAGAAAATGTTCTACTCCCCAATACGTGTGCATATCATTTGTATAATATATATGCTAGAGCCAATACAAGCAAGCGAAACAGGAGACACATTTAAATGAAAGCATATGAAAGTTTTTCGTATAGTTTGCCAAATACACGGCCCAGACAGAAGAAGATGTATTCTCGTTCATGTTCTTCTTTATCCTCTTAGAAAACACTTCATTTTATGATGACTTCATTTTATGATGACATGTAATATTATCACGCGAGAGATGTCTGTTCGCATACATACAAACCATTTTTAAGCTATTAGAATAGCTCATTATTTGCGCATTTGACCCTCCAGCACACGAAATGGCATCATTTCTGGTTTGGGTGTATCAGAGAATGTGCGTGATGTAGCTTGTTTGAGAGTTAGATTGTAGAACGGCTTGACAAACAAGTGGTCGAAACTATTGAATACACTTACTGTAGCATTTGTAGATTATCGACTAGTGTGAGTTGAGATTTTGATGTTGTATACCAATTGTCAGAAACAGTTATAGCATTTTTTTACGCACAAAAGTAGCATTTTGCATTAATTTCATAACGCTTAAAAATATGGGTTTTTGGACCTTCTCCCTGCCCAACGTAAAACAATACATCCCCCTAAAACATTCCACATAACATAACCTCCCGTGACTACTTATTTTTTCGAACATCATCATATCTTGTTCGAAGATATTCATAATCATCGTACAACAAATACCTTAAATTAATCCTACGTCAACTATTCAGTCATGGTTCGGAAACAACCTTTCAATTTTCTTGTTTTTCAAAACAAAACCATAAAACAGAAAATAGAAATGAAATGAAATTCAAACGCAATTCAAAAATCATCATGGTTTTTTTTTCTGGAAAAAAATTATGAAAGTCCAAAGTCGACAAAAGGGGAGGGGTGTAAAAAATGTTCACGCTTGTCCACGAAAGGAAAGGGGGTTTCTGAAATCGTGCCTTTTCTGTCCATTCAAAATTTGTTTGATATTTTCTAGTGAAAACCAAAATGATTTCCTACATTTCATTCAATGACTAAACTTTTGTAGGTTTGATGAAATTAACTGAAATTAACTGTAACTCTCGACGAGTAATGCAATTTTGAGACATTTGGCATAAACTTTGTTTTTTGAAAACCTTGATTTTCGGTGATTTTTGGTTTTTTTTTTTAAACTCAAATTTTAACGCTTGTGACACCAGTAAAACCAGTGAATGAGCTAACATTTTGCATAGGGTATATTCTCGTGCAAATCAACATTTCGTAGCAAGTTCCGAATGAAAAATCGAGATAACTATTTTTATTAACACTCAAAACCATACTTTTTGTTCCGTACTCCGAAAAAAGTCCCAGAATGCCAATTTCCGACAAAAAAAAAATTCGAAATGACACTAGATCTCGACGTTTCATGCAATTTTAAGTCATTTAGCATCATTTTTTTTCGAAAACCCCGGTTTTCTTTACTCCCCCCTTGGGTGATTTTTCGATTTTCAAAAAACTCAAACTTTAAACGCTTTGCGTCATTCTCCGATTGAGCTGAACTTCGGCATAGGTCGTTTGTTTTCGAGGTGGTGAACATTTTTTATGGGGTAACTTTTTGAAATTCGAGATGACCATTTTCATTGGCACCCTAATGGGCACTTTCACAGGGAAAGAGTTTTTCTAACAACTTTCTCATGTTTTCCTTTGAAAAATCACTATTAATGTTTAATTTGTAACATTGTTATGTTTAAATTACCACGATTTACGTGCTCTGCTAACCGTTTTTTTAGAAACATATCAATAACGTCAAACGCGAGCAACGGTAAAACATTTTTTTGTATTTAACATACAAAAATGACTTATATTCCAGAAAATAGAAACGATAGAAAGCAATCTTTCGTCATCCTTCACGCAACTTGCAAAATCCATCATCGCAGAACTTTATTGTTTCCTCTTCAAAAAACTGCGCAATCCAATGAGTCGAAATTCTTGAAAATTAAATATTTTTTTCTTATCAGCCTGAACAAGTGATAATCAGAAGATGCAATATCTGATAATAGCAAATGGACTATCACATCCTAGCCCAACTCTAAGAATTTTTAGCGGGCTCGCAAAGAAACATAAGGTTTGGCATTTTTCTGGAAGAGGACGCCTTGACTAATTCTGAACGTTTATTCCCAATTTCCGATTTTGATTCGTTTAGCTGCGAATAAATGGTGTGTCACATCAAATTGCATCACGGAAAAAACGCTGTAGAAATTCGCCCAGTAGACCGATCCTTTTGAAAATTTTAGCCAGTAAAATAAAAACTATTAAACAACTTTTGGCATTTTTTTTTATTCGAACTTCGAGCCCAAGCCCGTATGCTCGCACTTTCCTCTTTACCCCATAAGGTTCTGTACAACGTCAGGTTGTAGTTTTTTTTGAACAGAAATCCATTTTCTCTTGAAGTCCGCCTCCGATTTGACAACTTTTGGGTTCTTCCGGAGGGCCTGCTTCATAATCGCCCAATATTTCTCTATTGGGCGAAGCTCCGGCGCGTTGGGCGGGTTCATTTCCTTTGGCACGAAGGTGACCCCGTTGGCTTCGTACCACTCCAACTTCTTCTTCTTCTTCAATGGCACTAACGTTCCTAGAGGAACTTCGCCGTCTCAGCGTAGTATTACTTGCGTCATTTTTATTAGTACTTAGTTGAGATTTCTATGCCAAATAACACGCCTTGAATGCATTCTGAATGGCAAGCTCTAGAATACGCGTGATCACAGTGCAAGTCGGAGGAAATTTCTTTGACGAAAAATTCCCCCGACCAGAACGGGAATCGAACCCGAACACCCGGCATGTTAGTTATGACGCTAACCACTCGGCCACGGGACCACTCCAACACGTCCTTCGAATAGTGGCACGAAGCGAGATCCGGCCAGAAGATGGTCGGGCCCTCGTGCTGCTTCAATAGTGGTAGTAAGCGCTTCTGTAGGCACTCCTTAAGGTAAACCTGCCCGTTTACCGTGCCGGTCATCACGAAGAGGGTGCTCCGCTTTCCGCAAGAGCAGATCGCTTGCCACACCATGTACTTTTTGGCAAACTTGGATAGTTTCTGCTTGCGAATTTCCTCCGGAACGCTGAATTTGTCCTCTGCGGAGAAGAACAACAGGCCCGGCAGCTGACGAAAGTCCGCTTTGACGTAGGTTTCGTCGTCCATTACCAGGCAATGCGGCTTCGTCAGCATTTCGGTGTACAGCTTCCGGGCTCGCGTCTTCCCCACTATGTTTTGCCTTTCGTCGCGGTTAGGAGCCTTCTGAACCTTGTATGTACGCAGGCCCTCCCGCTGCTTGGTTCGCTGGACGAATGAACTTGACATATTCAGCTTATTGGCGACATCCCGGACCGTACTTCTCGGATCACGTCTAAACTGCTTAACTACGCGCTTGTGATCTTTTTCACTGACGGAGCATCCATTTTTGCCGTTCTTCACCTTCCGGTCGATGGTTAGGTTCTCGAAGTATCGTTTACCGTGGATTGGACGATTCCCAGCATCTTACCGATGTCCCGATGTGACAACTCCGGATTCTCGAAATGAGTGCACAGGATTAATTCACGACGCTCTTTTTCGTTCGACGACACTTTTCCAAATTTACGAAAAATTGACAGTGAAGCATGGCCAACGTGATCTATACACTCTTATCTGATTATAAGCGAAAGCTGAAGATATAATTCCTAAAAATTAAATTTCTACAGCGTTTTTTCCGTGATGCAATTTGATGTAACACACCCTTTAATACTTGTTGAAGTTCATCGATTGGTTGTTTGGTAGAATCAGAAGCAGAGGAAGCAGTGCAGAATTTCTCTCCCATCCCATTAGACACAAAGAATGACTTCCTGCGGGTGAAGCCCGGCTTTAGAGATATCTAATTATGGTTCATTTCGTTCATTCCAATGATTTTTTTTTATCAACATTGTTGTAAATGATTATACAGGGTTTTCCATTTCGGACTTCCGAAAGTATACAGCCCTGCGTTGACAACCGTTTGACATAGCTGTCAACCAAAGCGTCATATCGTTAGTTGAATGTCTGCCATTTTACAATAAGGATCGTTTTAGCATCGCACAACGTGTTAATTGTGTTAAATTATACTATAAAAATGATGAAAAACCGGCAAATGTTTTTCGAGTATTACGGATGGATTTTGGTCGTCATGGGCGGCCTACAGAGCACACAATCGCTAATGTAGTGTGTAAATTCGAACAAACTGGATCCGTAGCGGATATTGTGAAACCTGTGCATCATCGTAACGTGCGTTCGGCCGAAAACATTGCTGCTGTTGCTGCCAGTGTGGAGGATGACCCGAATGTTTCGGTTCCACGGCGTGCTCAGCAATTGGGCTTGTCAAACACATCATTGTGGCGAATTTTGCATTTGGACTTGCACCTACATCCATATGAAGTCCAACTGGTACAAAAATTAGAGCGTGGTGACCATGGAATGCGTCGGGCATACGTCGATTGGGTGAACGAACAACAGCAGTAAAATGCTGAATTTTCGCATCAAATTTTCTTCAGCGATGAGGCACATTTCGAGCTCGGTGGCTATGTGAATACCCAAAATTTCCGTATATGGGGCTCAGAAAATACACACGTAATTGTTGAGAGGCCATTGCATCCGCCAAAAGTCACTGTTTGGTGCGCATTATGGTCTGGTGGAGTCATCGGGCCGTATTTGTTTAAAAATGAGGACGGCGAGACGGTAACTGTGAATGGTGAGCGCTTTGGCCGCATGTTAACCGATTTGTTTTGCCACAAATTGAAGATATGGATACGGATGACATGTGGTTTCAGCAGGACGGCGCCACGTGCCACACAACACGACCGAACATGGCCATATTGCGAACGAAATTTGAGGGACGCATAATTTCGCGTTTTAGTGATGCCAATTGGCCGTCCAGATCATGCGATTTGAAGCCGCTAGACTTTTTTTTTTGTGGGGTTATGCGAAAGACCGTGTCTATGCCAACTCTCTGCAAACTCTTGAACATTTGAAAGACAACATTCGCGAAGTTATGACCGAGATACCACCCCATATGTGCCGAAAAGTCATCGAAAATTACCTGTTCCGGATCAAGGTGTGCGAGGAAGCCCTAGGTGGACATTTGAATGATGTTGTATTTCACACATAATGGCATAAACCAAACTTTAATTGGAAATAAAAGTTTCATCGAAATTCGAATTCTAAGTGTGTTTTAATTCAATTTACTTTCGGAATTTAAAGTTGGAAAACCCTGTATTTTGTTTCATCTATCACGACTTGCTTCAAACTCTGTGAGTTTTCGTTGCATTTATAAAGCGAGTTGAAGATGCGAACCATTTAATATTTTTCGCCCAAAAAGTGTAGAACTCATACATTGCGGCGTTTTACGTAATCAAGCTTCACCAGGTGCTCATGAACATAGATACTTGTAAGTAGCCTGCTGATTGATGTGTCGTATACCGAGGATTATTCTTGATCAGCGTTTCGATTGTTGCGCACACAAATTTGCTGAACAACTCAATAACTAGGAGCGTATTCGAGAAAATATTACAATTCAACGAAGAAAAGCATCGCTGCTGGGGAGGTCCCCGTGAAAAAAATCATTGCTCGTGTTCTGGAAAAAAACATAAATGAAGCGGTTTTGACACCGAGAGCGGAAGCTGCATCAAAACATCGAAAACAATTTCGTGGGCAGGCCCTGAAAAGAGCCGATATTTTACATATTTTTGTGGATTACATATTTAATAGTGATTCGATTATTGCCCGTTTTCCATTTCCATACTTATTTTATGTTTGATCTCGAATTGTTCTTTAATATGTCCTATTAATTCTTGTTGAATTTTTTTACCTAATTTTACATTCGACATTCGACTTTCGACAGTGTGCAACATTTTTCTTCTTTTGATTAATAATAATTACGCCAATTCAAAATTTTAACAATCAATTATTTTTTGTGATTAGCGTTTCACAGTTTCATCTGATTTGTAAGGATACTGTGAATAGAACGGATACCGAAACGATGTTAGGAAATATGTAAATTATTGTAACGTACGACTACGTCTTTCTTTTCTATACCGGGGTGTAAAATCAAAGTTTCGAAAACGAAAGCGAGAAGATTCCGGAAAGATGTTATCGTTGCTGAAAAAAAAATCTGCCAGTTCCCCTAGGAATTGAAAAAAAAACATTCAAGCGAATGAGTTTATTTTAATGTTTTCTATCAATATAACACTGCGACCAAATACATTTGGTTTTGTGATTTTTCATTCAAGTGCAAAGAACAGGTGGTTACCGAGTTAGCATTAACCACTGGTGGGCTTCGAGTATCGAGGAGAATCTGGAAAGATGTTATCGCTGCTGAAAAATAATCTGCCAGTTCCCTTGGAATTGAAAATTACAGTCAAGCGAAAGAGTTTATTATGTTTTCTATCCATATAATACTGCGACCAAATACATTTGGTTTTGTGATTTTTCAATCAAGTGCGATCAACGTAAGACCACGTCTTTCGGCAATTTATTAGAGGTGCAATGAATTTTAAGAAAGAATTCCCGCTCTACGCGCACTGGCAAACGATGATAACTCAACAATTTCTCTAACGAGAAATGGGTGTTGTGAGGAAGGATGAGCGAACGCAAAAATTATGTAGACTGATTTGATGCAACAGATATTTTGTCTATTGGAAATGGAATATAAATCATATCACAATACAAGCAATGTATTATGAAACTTTCGAGTGATTTCTTCTTTTGCTGAATATTGTGCCTTCAACGTAACGCTCCCGTTTTCGAAGTCCCCCAAATATTCATTTATTCATTCATTCAGAATTGATTCAGATGCAAAAACAAATGATCACAAAATCAACGATAGTCCTACGTCACCCTTGCGGTTATACCACATATATAACCCACTTCCCGTTTTTTGGTATGTGGAAAAATCGCTCTGGTGGGGTAAGACGGACAGCTTTTAGTAGGCGTAATACGAACAGTGATATGTTAGTGATGGAAAAAGCTGAATGCTCTTCCTTACTCCGTTTCTTTCTCTCTGTTACATTTCAGTTGCTAGACATACAAACGATGAGGGAGCGAAAACAAAATTATTCCTCTTGTCTGATTATTTCGGGAAAATAATGTATTGAACTGCAAACACTGCATTTGTGTATTGAGAAAAAGTTTCAATTGGATTTTTCCTTGACCCGTCCGCCCTACCCTCGGTTCTTCTACTCAGATTCCGATTCTGATATAATTTTTTAGTGAAATTCAACGATCTGGTTTTGATTTTATTTAGCTCTCTTCGTTCTACTGCTTTCCTTATTCTGAATTTAGATTTTTTTTAATTCATTGTACTTTTACCTGGAGATTGCTGGCGATTCTCAATGGCAAATATCGCAACTATGATGATATTTCACCCTTGCTTAGAACCACCCCACCTAACATAGTTTATCCTCTACTCGAGAGCGAGAGAGAACAAAACAAGTTTCGCTACTTACATTTTTATGAATTTCAAGGAAATGTGGTACGCACAACAACAAAAAATTGCTTAATCTGTTGGATCACAGGACATTACTATCGGTTTTTTTTCTTCCTGCTATCACACCACCAGCACCGATGGACCTTCTGACGCAGTTTATATTACAACAGTACAACATGCTTTGGCGGCGTCTGAATCCTGCCGATAATGGCGTCATAATACAAAGAGATGATGTGTGTGGTTCAAATCTGCATACAATCATTGAACTGTTGAACTGCTGTCCGTTGTTAAGTTCAGCTCGGATATGCAATCAACAGGCTTCGTTCCTCGCTTCGTCTATTCACCTGGTGCAACAGAAGTGAATACTGTCATTCGGTCAGGTATCTGAATCATTCACTCAACATTGTGGTTCATTGGATATTGATAGATTTCCAAACACTTCCAGGTGATATGGATTTTGTGATGAATTCGATTATGCGATTATGCAAAAAACACATATATGATAGAGATATTGGAGTAGATAACCAAGTGAATTTTCTACTTAAACTCTGCTGCTCTCTTTTGGTTTGGTTTTAAGATCGAATTTCTGTGGTTCAACAATTCTCGATTAAACTACTAGGCATTTTGTCCAATTTTATATTCTCAAGTCTAACAGCAATACAGCAACGATTGTACAGGGTGTTTTGCAATGGCTAGAGCCTTAAATTGAAATAAAACACAAAAAATTGCGCTAATTATCATTTATCTGCGGCTTATTATTTATGTACCCCTTGTTGATACACAAGTGCTCTTTACCAGACGGCATGAAAACCGACACTTCATATCGTTTAATTTAGTTTCACTTTAGATTTGATGTTGCGAACAAAATTCCACCACGATTCATTGGCACTATCATTCATTAAACGACAGACGCTTCACTGTGATGTTGATCGCTCGTTGGTTGGATGCTTGTTACACTCTGGTCATTTCTATAAGTTTCCATCGGGCAGGGATTAAATTGTAATATTTCGTCTCTCCACAGTGTGCTTTAACGTGTTGCAGTGCTTGTTCTCTGCATTTGCAAATCGAACGAACGATTTACGTGCGACTGGTATTCTCAGTGGTATATAATAATAGTCCTTCATTGATGCATTAGTTCTTATTGATGGCAGATAAGCACACGAATGAGCTGACTAAATGTACAGAGAAATGGAGAAATGGAAAATGTTTCACATTTTGCAGTACAAATAGTTATTAATGTTAACATCTATATAAATAAAAATATAAGGCAAAATCTCTTGGTAAGCGGAAAACCCGAAGAAGGGATGGTCCGATTTTAGCCTTCTTTATTTTGTTGTATTCGTCTCTTCCCGTAGATCAAAATAGTGGAGAGAAAAATCGGAAAATTTGGAAAATTGAATTCCCACATGTTCGAAAATTACATCATAATAAGCGTTGTTAGTCCATTCGATGTTTGCGCTATCGAAATTGATCTTTGTTCGTAAGTGGAAATGGATTTTCAGGCGAAATAACGCATTTCCATATCTTATATCTAGCGGAAACCCCGAAGAAAGGATGGTCCGATTTTAGCCTTGTTCTTGAGCTAACTAATAACACCTCTTTGATTAAAATCATAATTTCATTATATGCTTTTGCTGGTCACTGAAACGGAGGAGTCCATTTCGTTTCTTGGTGTCAACTTTGGTTTCATGATTCAAAATTTCTATCCAATGATCAACGCGATAAAAGTCGGTTGAACTATCCCCAAAAGAAAGTCGAGTACGCTAAGTCAAGCGTCATGTATTTCAAATCGAACTTGATCAAAACTCCTAATATATGTGTGCATCGACTGAACCGTCTCAATTCGGGTTTTTTGTTCAGTGCTTGGCCTTTTTCCGATGACAATTTCGATTTTTGTAGGTAATTTTCTCCATGTATGTTCGTTTTTCCATCTACCCCTCTTTCAAAAAATGCGGTCGAGTCCTAGACACAACCCCTACAATTTTTCTTAATAGCTACCGGTGGATTGAATAAATCACAAAGTAGATATTGTGAACAACCCGACTACGGTGTCTACAAACTTCTATTCTATTCTACAACCAGAGATGCCAACCTTCCTGATTTTTCAGGATTTCCCAGACTTTTTAGCACGCTCCCTGATATCCTGACGAATACTCAATTTATTCTGCTTTTTCTGAAATGATCCTGATTTTTCCTGTTTTTTGTGCTCTTTACATCATTCATAATAAATATACTGGTTTTCATGCCACAGTTTTCTGTCATGATAGTTCTCCGGTTCGCACTTGTATAAATCTTATATTAAGTTAAACTGTGTACTTAACTTTTTACTTAACTTAACTCGGAAAAAAAATGAAAGATAAAAAAACCAGGCGAAACACTAGCATTTCCGTTTATGCGATTTATACCATGCTTATTAATTTTTTTACATACCCAGTCTTCGCCTGAAGGAAGATATACGGGAACCCGGGGCAAGGGTGCCACCTTAAGCTAATACGCGTTTTCGAATGCTCTTTTGTTATATTTTTTTCCATTTTTTGCTGGTTTGTTCATTTATACTCCTGTTTAGGTGTAGCTATGCATCAAATTGTTCAAAAGTAATGTTTACTATGAAAATGTTTCATTCACAAAAATGATGTTTTTGGCTTGTATTTTTCCAGTACGGGGCAAGAGTGCCACCTCGACGGGGCAAGAGTGCCAATCTTATAAAAATATAATTTTTGATGAAAAAACCACTGGGAAATTCACGGTGGTTCCAAAGAACGCAAACTCAAGTTCTGGTGGCGATCACGAAAACCGGCAAGCCAATCTTCTCCGGCCAATTTGGATGTTTTGTCGAAAGAGTGATCTAAATTATTTCACTATGCGATTTTATACCCTAGGTTCGGTATGTCGTGTGTTGTCATATTATTATAACTTCTGCATAATAAGGATGTGACTCACGAGTTACTCCTCCTGTTGTTTAGAAAACACAGTTTTAAAACGGCCTAACTTCTGCACATATTTGGTCAATGTTTTCTGGGCAAACTATATTCCTCCCCAGCTCGTCTCCATGATTTACAGAATGTACGGCAACAACCATAGTTTCCATCTGCCACTGGTTTCGGAACGAAATCCGTTCATATTTACCAACCATGACCACAACAAGCACAACCACGATTACACTATTTGCGTTTGACAGATCGAATTCGAGGTTACGACTATGGCATTTTTACCCCGGTAATAATGGCTCCTTTTGCCCCGGAAGTTGAGAGATAACAAACTTATTTTTTATTGAAATAAAAGCGTATGATTTAAATTAGTTCATACAGTAAGTTGAAGAAAAATGATCATTCGATTTGTATTTATGGGTGGAGTCATGCAAACATATAGAAACTGTGGGTATTTCGTTAATTTGCGCCTGTGCGTTCTTATATAGATTGCAGTTGTAAGAAGCTCAGTTAGTATTTATCTGTTTCCAAAAAAAAAAAATGATGAGGTTCTGGCTGATAATATGTGAGATATATGCAGTATCTGTATAAAACAAAGTTCTGTAGTTAAATAATTGTAAAAGATGGAAATAGGCAAAATAATCAGATGGGCACTCTTGCCCCGTATGGCACTCTTGCCCCGGGTTCCCCTACTCTGTTTCTGGTGGAATTTGGAATGGATTCTGTGTTATGAGCTACTACCAAGCAACCTGTTTCTCACATGTATGGCTCGCAACAGTTTTCGACGAGAAAGCAAACATGTTCTGGGAGGATAGAATATTTAAGCTGTGTGAAAGATGGCGAAAGATTGTGAAACAGAACTATGGATATAAAATTAAATTATAACGCTTTGATTGAAAATGATGTTTTTGTTTTCCCAAAAATCGACATTTACTTCTCGGACAACCCAATATGAGCTATCCTGATATATCCTGATTTTCATTTTCATTCTTCCTGATTTTTTCAAATTATAGTTGGCAACCCTGCCTACAACCATAAAATTATAAAAAATTAAACATGAAATGAACATCAAATTATAAAAAAATACAAAAGGTTAAATATCTCGGTAATGGCTCTGATACGATCCTGTATTCTTTGGGTAATATCTCATATCCCGAGATCAATCCGTATTGGCTCAGCTTAACCCGATGTGTCATTTACAACAGTTCCATGGAACCACGGCAAGCCCGTACCGTAAAAGCACTATGCTTGTCTAGCACTATGCGAGACAGCAGCAGCAAAACCTGGGATTATCGCAAAATTATCATCGCTAAAAATTTCCTACCATTTTCTACGGCTATCCTGGGATAGTACTTTTCGAGCTGCTTCCCATCGGAACAAGGCCACCTTTTTTTTTATCGAAACTATTCGGACAACGGAGGATGGCTCCGAGGTTATGCAAGGAGCCAGTGGCAGCAAAGTTTCGTCGATATCGTAACCACATCGTTGCACTGTTTTGTGCTGCTACTGTCGGAGAACAATTGCATATGAGCACAGACAAACAAAAAAAAAAACGCAATCTAAATTTAATTAAACCGAGAACTAGAAAATATCGCGGTCGCGGGCCGACCTCCTGGAGCGATGTGGCTTTTTTGTTCACCTCTATATTCTCGGGGAGTTTGGATTGTTGTTGAAGAATGCGTTTGTATCATACTCCGAACGGGGGGGGAGTAAATTCTTCAACCCCATTCAATTTTCTACCACCGGCAGCAGATAAGACACAAAAATGTGCAGAGCCCTATCGTCGTCGGTCAGTAGCTGCCTTTTTCGGGAGGACCTTGCGCGCTCACAACAAAGAGTTTGTTCGCTCGGCGAGGATGACCTTCTAGCTTAGGCCAGAAGCATAATAATAGAATAAGGCTGAACGAAACGGGCTATATTACCCAAGAGGGGAACATAATTAAAACAGAGCAAAATTTTTACGATAAATGGCGAAAGAATGGAAATGTGAAACAAAACAGAACACCAGATAGAAGGAAGCAAACTTACCATATTTCTTGTTATCTTTGCCTTTGTCTGATTTTCCACGTGGCAGCTTGACGCGATTCTCGTCCTCAATGTCATCGTAGTCGGGCTGCGGAGGGAGAACAAAATAGTTCAGAGGAAGGTTGGAATTAATTAAACCCAGATTGTTATGGTTATGGTCGATAAATTGCTTGACTAATTGTGGGGTGAATTGGGACCTGTCATTGAATTCAGTGGTATTGTTGCGTCTGTAAACATGGATTTTCCAGAGTGTTCACAATGAGAAAAATTTTAGGGCGTTACCACTAAGAGCCCAAGAAACCATAAATGACTTGAATAAATCTGACAACTATGACAACCAGTGAATCTGGTGATTGCAACAAGATGGCGCTATCTTTCACGCCGCATTTTTCTAGAAAGAAAGCTTCTTTGACTCACCTTCACAATCTCGTGCGATGCGTACAGATTATCCCGCGGAGGTAGCTTCGGTGGTTTTTCGCTGCGGCGTTGCATTGGCTGACCAACGCCCTGCATCAGATGATCACGCGACGCGCCGACCATTCCGCTTCCGCTGGCGCCCAAACCGGAGCTTCCAGAGCTACCGCCTCCGTTGCCGGCCACACTGTACGGATCCTCGTCCGGAATCGGGATACGGGGACGATTCTTGATGTCCACCGGGCGATGAACTGTGACAGAAAGAAAAAAAAATTAATAATACCAAATGACTCAAATGGCTGATTAACATATATTAGGACAACGACATTCAGAATAACTTGCGAACCTCCGTGGTATTTCTGAGAGCGAACGAGACGAAGTCAAATGATAAAAATATTCAAACCACAGAATGCCAATATTACTTACGATATATCTTCCAGCAGTAAGAACCAAACAGAGAGGGTGGAAAGACAGACAAACCCATTACCGAAAACTCCCAGAACGTGACCTAAAATCATCCAGCCGTGGTCATCCCTCACTCAACTCAAGAGTGAACAACTTTTATCTCCAATTCCCGACATCGTAACATTATTCGACCGCCGACACACGGCTCATAGGTCTGGGAACAAAAACCACGCAGACGATTTTTAAAACAGCAAAAACAAAAAAAAACTAACGTTAAGCCAAAAT